>NW_018219027.1:8528-9233 GCF_001263595.1 Phalaenopsis equestris
AAGGAGAAGGATGCTTTCTTATATATTGAATATCACGTTAAAAACCTCATTAGCATAATTAGTTATTAAGAGTTATTAAGAAAATTACATATTTATTTCATTTGACTATTAGTGAAAGATATGCAAATTCAATTTTTTTGTTGCAATTAAAGTATTTCTTTTCTAAAATCTTAGTTCATAGTTTCTAATCTTACTCCCCTTGGGATTGTTATCTAGGACTCCATTAGAGCCCTATATTACTTGAGCGATACATATACTTGCGTTGATGAGTGTGACTTTACAATTATTGAATATTTATTACATCCATATTTATCAAATCTATAACTGCTATTAAGTTTTGGTATAGTTGCTGAGGAATTAATTCTTTTAGCAGCAGTATTAAATACTTTTATTTTTAAGCATATATAAAGTCGCGATCAAGTTTTTGGCGTCGTTGCCTGGGAGTGAGTAAACAAAAATTAAAATTAGAGTAACAGAGGTATTCATGGATGATTTCTTTTTATTTGGAACATCAATTGACACATGCTTAAATTATCCTAAATAAGTTTTGGAGTTATGTGAAAGGACTAATTTGGTTCTGAATTGGGAGAAATGTCAATTTATGGTTGCAGGAGAAATTGTGTTAGGGCATAAAATTTCGGAAGATGGTATGGAAGCAGACCCTGCAAAAATTCAAGTTATATTTAAACTAACACCTCCTACTAA
>NW_018219027.1:10591-13128 GCF_001263595.1 Phalaenopsis equestris
GACCCTTTACTGTGACTCAAGTTTATACTTACGGAGCTGTTGAAATTGAAGATCAGAAGACTGGAAATAGATTTAAAGTAAATGGACACAGATTAAAACCATATTTTGAGCATAAAAGACCAAATTTTGAAGAGGTTTTAATGATCAGTCAACTTGAATAACACCTGAATAGGTCGGGCTGACGACGTCAAACCAAGCACTTTATGGGAGGCAACCCATAGTTATCTTTACTTTTATTGCGACTATAGTATTTTTTATTTAAAATTATTGTTAGTTTGCGGTAGTATTAAGCTCTACTACTCTTATTTACCCTTGAATCATCATAAAAATTGGATACATAAAGAAAAATTAGAACGCATTCGGACCAGAGCAAAATTGTGCAATTTTTGCGTTGGGCACCGACGGCGCCATCGACGCCACCGACGATGGGTTTTTCCTGAGAGTCCAGGAAAAATAAATAAAGAGGCTCATTGATGGGGCTCTCGACCCCGCCGATGGCGAGACCGACGAGATGGCGATTTTTGGAGTTTGAATGGTGATGTTTGGTGGTTTTTGGGCTGGAGTTACCCTTTTAAACTCCCAAATTCAATTCCTAAAGTCATATTTCCCCCAAAAATGACGTGAAGCACCACCAATTTCATTCTTATGGCGTCCAATTCCCCTGATAATCCCAAAATGCGAGTGTTCAATAGGTAAAAGTTTATTAGTGTGAAAGCGCAGCGAATCTTCAATAAGGTACTGATGAAGAAAATATTGAATAAGGAATGAGGATTCATAAATCAAGGATTGAATAATCCCTCAACGGCAATTGAAGAGATGATAGTGCGGCGAAGATGGGAAGTGTTGTGTTATACTACCGCCACTATGGTTTTTCCTGTGGTAAAGGAATTTTATGCAAATTTGCATGGAATCAACCAGAGAGTCTTTTATGTGTGAGGTTGATGGATCACTTTCACTCCAGCATGGATCAATGAATTATACATGATCAAGAACGTTCCTGTGTGCCATTATTCCAACTTCGTCCTAACAAGAAACCAGATGAATGAGATTTACCAATATTTAATTGACAAAATAGAAGACTAGGAAATGAGAGAAAATGAGTACGTTAGTTTTTCCGCGACACTCCTAAATCCCGTTTCAAAACACTGTCACTTTTTCATTTTTGCGAAACTATTACCGACAATGAAGATCGATAATGTTTCTAAAGAAAGTGCTATTCTGAATTACTGCATCCAAAGGGGATTGCCGATTGATATTGGATCAATAATTGTGAAGTCAATTTTGGGCCTGATCGTTCATGGATCAACTTATGGCCCTTGCACAATTTCCTCACTTTGCAGTCAGTTCAAAGTGTCCTACAAAAATTAGGAAAAGGTACTTCTACCTTGGAAGCCTTTGGACCCAACTGAGAGATTCCCAACTTTTGAAGATGAAAATGACATGACCATTACATGACTATTATAATAGATCAAGCACTCAGAATTCACTGCCAGTTCAACCCTCAATTCCTGACAAGACTCTGGTGATCCTGCGCAGAATCAAGAAATTGGAGAAGAAGGTACAAAATGTTATGAATGCAATTAATAATATCTTTGATTTCTTCGATCATTTAGACTAGAGGATGAAAGAACATTTCGAGCACTCTGGACATTTAGAAGATATTTTGATACAGTTGATGAGGAGGCTGAAATTAATAATAGAGGATTCTACTGAGGAATTTGTATACCGACCCTTCTACAACCTCTTCTTTAATGTGCAATCAATGGGTGATCTCAGAGGAGAATCTCGTACTGAATATGATGAATAGTAGATTTATATTACTACCTGTCTGTCTATGTATGTAATTTAGTTTAAAATTTATATTTGCTCTGCTTTAGAATTGTGCTTTTAGATCTCTGTATAGTTGAGACTAAGCATAGGATGTTTTGTTTTCAGTATTTTGGGTACTGTGGATTGGATTGCAACACTGAATTAATGTATTGAGTTTGAGAAAATACCAAACTTAGGTGTGTTATGTAATGTATATTTTACCCCTTAGAATTTATATATAAATGTGATGTTTTGTGTTGTGAAAGTTTTTTTGTTATAAGTACATCATTTAATCACTTAAAATTATGTCCATAATGATTGAATGGATGTCGTTGAGGCTTGAAATTAATCGAAATCGCAAAAATCTGAAAATTGAACAAAATCTATAGAGCCCACCGATGGCGCCCTAGACGCCGCCGATGGTGGATTTTTCCCAAAACTTAGGATATAATTTCAATAGAGAGCGCTGACGGTGCCGAACACCCCCCGACGGTGAGCTCGCCAAAAACACCTTTAATCGCAATTTTGACCAGTCAACTGCCACTATTCATCATCCCCTGCCTCGTAAAAATGCAATTTTCGACTTAGGGCTTGAGAGATCTTGAATTTGAGGTGATTTCAAGGCTTTTTGAAACCGGATTTGATCATCTTTAGGTAAGAGCTTCACTCCAAACTAAAAATATTTGATTTTCACCATGGATTTCTTCCACATTGAGGAGATCCAAAAA
>NW_018219027.1:13158-13930 GCF_001263595.1 Phalaenopsis equestris
GAAGAAATTCATGGAATTTAGTGTTGAACTCTTAGAATTACTTTTGGAAGCCAATATTTGAATATTTGAAATATATTTTGGAATTTTTCTATGATTGTGATTAGATTGAAATGGCTCCACATCAAAAGAGATGAATTCAGTTCGATGAGTCTCGCTTTGTCAATGCGATGGCTCAATTAAGATATACTACTGTATTTGAAGGAAAGAAGTGTACACAAGATCGAGTTTTTGAAAGTCCGGGAGGAGAAATTGAACGAGTTATTACCAAGAGAAGGTGGGAAAACGTTTGCTATACCACCAATAAGGCTATTGCAAATATTGTGAAGGAATTCTATGCCAACACATTCTATTCAGAAGATGGAATCGTTCAAGTGCGTGGATTTTCTGTTGAATTTAATGCCGCCCGCATTAACTTCTTTTATGAAGTCCCAAACTCTTATAGCTGTCATTATGAAACCTTCAGTACAATGGAAGACCCCCTGAATGATGTGATCAACTTTCTCACTGATGGGAAAGGAACGTGGAAGATTAAACAATGAGAATGGGTAATTTTTTCTGCTTCCATGCTGAATGCCACCTCTAAGACGTTGTACTATTTTATTTCCTCTACTTTGTTACCGACTTATCACCATAGTGAGGTAACTAGAGATAGAGTTATTTTGAATTTTTGTATTCAGAATAATAGAAATATAAATGTGGGGAGAATTATTTTTAAGAATATATTGACTATGGCAAGGAGTGAAACAAGTGGAGGTCTAGGACATCCTAGCCT
>NW_018219027.1:19897-20770 GCF_001263595.1 Phalaenopsis equestris
CATAACATTCAAAATATAAAACAACTCAAAATTTAATCACAAACATCACACAACACTACAATTGCAACTAAATTAAGATGTCTCTATCGGATGATCGTGAATCCCTTGGAGGAAGTAACCTACGGTTGCTAACGAGGCTTCCCACGGTCTAAATGAAATTATGGAACTCATTAAGTTGAGTTTAGTAAATTCATTTGAACTAAGTGAATCCAATAGAAGATAGTGGTGTCAGAACGAGGGAACTGTAGGATCCTAACCGGTGTTGTTCTAATCAAATTTAACATGCCCCCATAAAATTTAAAGAACTTCAACCATAGGGCCACCTTATTTAACATTATAACTTGACACATTACAAAACTTAAACTCGTTATGGCAAGGAGCCTGAAGCTAGCATGGTGAAAAATTTTATGGGGTATTAAATTGAAAAACAACATCTTCAACAACAAAACCAGTCTTCCCCCGCTAAAGCATCCTCCTTCCTTATAATTAAACAATAAAACCATAAGACTTCGAGGTTGCTTGCTTATGCAACGTAAATCCTCATCTTATCTTGAGGCCTTCATATAGCCCTACTATACCATATAATCCCTAACTCGTCTTAGGATTCCAAGGTTATCATTCATCACGACCTAAATCGTCATATCTTCCATGTTATTTGTGTGATTGTTTCACACGAATGTAAGCCCTAACTAATAAAATTGGCAGGGTGAAACACCTAAATATTTCTTCTCAAAACTAAAGCCAAACATTAGGATAACTTGGGAAGTCACCGAGGTTCTCCACTGGATCCATGACATTTCCTAGTTCTTCCTCCTTTGGACACTACAACAAAATGTTTCAAAGTTGAACCAATCCCCTTTCACACCTCTACGT
>NW_018219027.1:21916-25706 GCF_001263595.1 Phalaenopsis equestris
GACCCGCCCGGTCTACAGATCAACCTCTACTTTAAGTGCTTGCATTTAAAATTATGAGGTTTTTGTCAATATAGCTAACCCCAAAACTTTATGTTTTCAAGCCTGTTGTAATGACCTACCCAACACTGACCTTTTCTTGCAACCTGCCAATGAGTCACGAAGCCCGCAACCTCGCTCCTACCGTCAAATTTGGAGCTGGATTTAAAGATCTCGAGGTCATCCTCGGGAAAGCCCCATTTGTAGTAATGAAGATTACCACTGTGAAAATACAAGAACCATCTGCAGAATTCAATCTGAACTGCCTTCAAGACTTCCCTACCTGCAAGAAGTCTAATACTACTGCCATCGCGACACCTGCCAAACCTGCTAGCCCAGCTGCTGCTAAAGGGAAAGAAGTAATGATTATTGAGGATCATACTGAATGATTAACTGTCCCACCATCTGTGTTTGAAATTGGATCAAGTTCGAGGACTGTACCGCTGACTCAAACTCAAAGGAGGAATTATAACAGAAAATGTTGGAGGGCCATTAAAGCCCAGGCTTCCAAGGAGACACCCGTTGAGGGGGAGCCTCATCAACATGAAGAAGTGTTATCATAAATTTATCCACTCCTACGAGGGATTAGATTCCATCCTCTGACGGATACCGTTGGATACGAGTATTCGGAGAATCACTGTCGCATTACCGTCACTTCATGGACACGGTGAGGAGAGAAAGAAGTTCACTCCTATCACTCGAGTCAGTGCAATTTTCAAAAGATTAGCTTCCAAAGAAGAATGTTCGGATATTGAGTTACTTAAATGAGTGGAGATGCAATTTTCCCTTGCGTGAAGAAGGAAATTTTGAAGGGCCTGAAATCCTCCAAACAGTCCCACAAGGCAACTGGAGTGCCACCTACTCGCATCCCCGTTTGGTTCCTTTTAGGGAAGAGAGTTGATACCACAATGATTACTACTGAAAATATTGCCACCAGGACCACAGGCCGTCGACTGGTTAAGTCAAGACCGGGTCCAAAAATCTTATCCATCACCCATTATGGAGATATTCCTACAATCCCAAAGGCAAAGATAAGATGATTACCTGGCACTGTAGTCGGTATACACCATGATATTCCTTCGAGAAGCTACTCAGTAAAGACATCAGTCCTCAAGAGGAAATCAAGCGCATGGAGCCACACGAAAAGGCTAAGGTGACTAAAGTGTTTGAAAAGAAATCAAGAGTAGTAGCAACCATCGACAAAGGAAAGCAGCCGATAAAAATAAATGCAGAAGATCCTCGCCAGACTTTGTCATAGTATGCTCAGAAACATAGTAGTCAATCCGAACAGCGACCGCCTCAAGAATGATCACTACGAACAGGGGATAAGAAAATGTCCCTGTCAGAGCGACGTAAGACGGTGTATGCTTTCAAAGATGAATCTATACATAAAATATTTAGAAGTCTGATGAAGAAGCCAAAATTCAAACTACCAGATCCAAAGAAGCCCAAAGAGATGGATAGGAAGAATGAACCAAATTATTGCCCATACCACCGGTTGCTTGGGCACACTATAGAAAAATGCTTCGTCTTTAAAGACTGGCTCAAGAGAAACCTTAAAGAAGAGAACATAACAATCCTGAAAGAATATTTAAGAGAACCTGAAAAAGGTTCCATAAATATGATTTCGGCCGAGCCAATCTTCCTAATTGATCTATATACTGGAACAGAGAGATGGAGTACAACTTGGGATGAACTCAAGAGGGTCCTTAATTAAATACAGGATTCATCAAAATAAGCTTCCACAAATACCAAAGAAGAATGGAATGAGGTCTGGAGCAGATCATCCAAGAAAATATTGAACAAGATCTAGTCTACATCAAAACAAGCCTCCATTTAGAGTCCGCAACATACCATGCCCGAGATGAAGGTTTCATCAGGAGATCCGTCATCGTTAAGGACAAAGAAGAAGAAGAAAAGCATCAATACAAAGATTGATAGCACGGTCTTAGATTTGGGGAAGAAAATCCTTGAACCCTTGACTTTGTATGATTATCTTTTTGTCCCTCTAGGATCTTATGAATATAATGATTGTGATTTCAGCTACATTTTAATTGTTTCTGGTGATAACGTAACTGATTATGACTGATATAGGTTTGATCTTGATCCTCAAAATGATCCTCAAATCGTAAAATAATCCTTAAATCGTACCCGAGTCTGATGAACTCGTTGTCAAGTACAAAGAAGACATCAATATTACCGTTTACAGCAACACCGATAACGAGGAGCCAATTCTCGAGCATCATGGTACACCACTTACCATTAACTTAGATCTTTTCAACGAAGAGGAAAAGACACTGGGAGATTCAATTATGATATCTCAAAAAGAAGAAATTCACAGAAGTTACCTTAAGGAGCAGAAAGGTATTACCATGAAGAACAGCTCCAACATACAAAAGAAAGCAGATAATGACTCGAGAAGAGATACCTCCACCTCCACCAGTGGAAGAACCACATAATCAAGATAAAATCAAAGGATCATACAAAATAGACTACAATGTGCTAGCTCAACTTAGGAAGTTACCGGCCTAATTAAGCATCTACGACGCTCCAATCCTATCAAAGAAGATGAGAGAGTCTCTGGTTACAGCTTTGCTTGATCCAGAAATTTACTTAGCTCAGTTGGCCAGCACATCCTTAGATGAAGTTTGTTCGTTGAAAGAACAGCCTGGGGTAACCTTCACAGATGAAGACTTGCTGCTCGGTACTGCATCGACCACTCTACATCTCCGTTAGCATCGACAGATTTGTGTTGTCCAGATTTCTAGTAGATCCTGGAGTCTCTCTTAACTTGATGAGTCTACAAACATTGGCTTATTTGGATATTGAAGCTCAATAGCTTACGACCGACAAAATGATGAGAGAGCCCTTGGATCCATTACATTGCTTATGAAGGTTGGAGAACTAGCAACAACTGCCAAGTTTCATATCATTGATGCCGAGACCTCTTTCAATGATCTATTGGGTCAACTGTGAATTCATGAACACAACATGATTTCGTCATCCCTACACCAATGCATTAAGTACTATAAAGAAGGACAAGAACATTGCATCAAGGGAGATCTATAACCATTTTTAGTTCATGAAGTTGGTATTCATGAAGATGACACCTACTACGCGCCTCCAAGGAAAACTATCTTCTCTCATGAAATTGTAACAAACAAAAGTGAAGATTCAAAAGAATCACAAAGAGGAAATCATTAACTCCGCTTCAGCGATCTTCCACCTTGAGGAGGCCATTCAACTCTGCTTTTGTGATCTTCCATATCTTCCTTACAACGAGTTGGTGAAAGTTCTTTTAGTTCGCGCATCCCAGGTCGAGGTCTGGGACGTGGACAAGGAAGGATCAATTTAATTGGTGAATGGACTAGGTCAATAATCAACGTTGCTGATGAAAATTGTTCTGAAGATGAGATAATGATGACAAGACGGAAGAAACCTCAGTACGAGATATTCTTAGAAGATACAAAAAAGAATGAATATGAAACAATGTATGATCGAATAAACAACTTTGTGAATGTTATGACCCTCAATCCGATTCTCCCTCAAAAGGTCGAGAGTTTAGAGGTCAAGGAAGTCCGTAGTATTAGTTCAAAGATGATCAAATTTTACCGTGCTTCTACCCCTACTGATCTTGGAAAACATGTAAATTTGGATGATGAGCCTAGTAAATTAATGGAATTGCCTTTTGGTTACTTCTCGCCTTGTGTTCAAAAGTTAATTCAATAGGGACACTTACCAAAATAAATGCCAA
>NW_018219027.1:25744-26810 GCF_001263595.1 Phalaenopsis equestris
TTAAACTCCAAATTCAAAAGAGGGTCTCGGATTTGGTACAATCGGACCAGTCGATGATTCTGAATTTTGCATGGTTGTTACTGGTGAGTCAGAAGAGGATTGCCTCAATATAGAGGATGACTCTACTGATCAAACAATAGAAAATGCTCCCCCAGAGTTTAAGGAGGAAATGAAATCTATCGTGGATGAATTGAAAGAGATTAACCTCTGGACTGAAGAATGACCACGACCTACATTTATAAGTTCTCTGCTTAATGATGAAGAATCTGTAGAATTGATCAAACTATTAATGAAATTTAAAGATTGCTTTGCATGGAGCTACAATGAAATGCCAGGACTGTTCGCAGAAGTTGTAGTCCATAAACTCGGGGTGGACAAGAATATAACCCCAGTAAAACAAGCTCCCGGGAGAATGCACCTCGACATAGAACAACAAGTCATTGTCGAGGTAAAGAAATTAATAGAAGCCAATATTGTAAAAGAAGAGCAATACCCCATATGGTTGGCTAATATTGTACCTGTTAAGAAGTAAAATGGACAGATCCGTGTTTATGTTGACTTCAGAGATTTGAACAAGGCATATCAAAAAGACGAGTTTCCAATACACATATCAGAGATGATGGTGGATATCGCTTGCTTCAACACATGAAATTTTCTCCTTCATGGACGGATTGTTGGGATACAACCAAATCATGATGGCTCCCGAAGATGTAGCAGTTACAGACTTCAGCACGCCTATTGGAATTTTCTACTACACATTGATGTCGTTCGACCTAAAGAACGCCGGAGCAACATATTAGCGTGCAATGATGAAGATTTTTGATGACCTCATTCACAACCAAGTAAAATGCTACGTAGATGATTTGGTCATCAAAAGTAAATAGAAAATAGACCATTTGTATGATTTGAGGATCGCGTTCGAACAGTTACGACGATATTACCTTAAAATGAACTCCTTAAAGTGCGCCTTTGGCGTTACCTCCAGGAAATTTCTGGGATTCGTTATCCGTCATCGGGGAATTGAGATCGACCCGGATAAAATTAAAGCTATCTTGGAAATGCCTCC
>NW_018219027.1:27477-27984 GCF_001263595.1 Phalaenopsis equestris
ACAAAGGATCAGGCACAGTTATACCAGGCAAAGCAGGGATCGGTTTGATCTTTATCATGCCAGACAAAGGTATGTTGAGGTTCTCATACCACCTGATAGAGCCGTACACCAACAATGAAGCAGAATAATAAGCTTTAACCACCGGGTCGGAAGTGGTATTCTCAAAGAATATAACGAACATTGCCATATATGGTGACTCCCAACTCGTCATTCAGCAAATCGCTGGATAATACAAAATTCTGAAATCAAGGTTAGCAGAATACCATCAGTACACGATGAAGCTCCTGGAGCAGATTCCTTATGTGACTTTCTACCAGATTCCTAAGGGAGATAATGCCCATGCCAACGCTCTAGCAAAACTTGCTAAGGAAATGGCATGTCCCTCGGAGGATTTCATTGAAGTCACAGTGCAAGGAAGACGAGTCTTGTCTCGGATCGATTTTGAAACTCTACACAAGCTTAGAAAAGAAGAAACAATAAATATAGTTGCAGACATCAACGAAGATT
>NW_018219027.1:28070-30206 GCF_001263595.1 Phalaenopsis equestris
ACGTTGTCTACAGAAGATCATTTGACCAGATGTGTCTACGGTGTTTGAGCATAGCCGAAGCACAGAATATTATCAAAGAGGTACATGACGGATTGTGTGGCGCTCACCAGTCAGGGCCAAAAATGAAAATGAAGATTAAAAAACTCGGATATTATTGGCCAGTAATGATGTCTGATTGCATGGATACATCCAGAAAATGTAACCAATGACAAGTGCATGAGGTGGTCTTACACCAACCTCCAAATGTGTTGCACCCAACTGTTTCCTCGCAATCATTTGAGTGTTGGGGCACAAACATAATAGGTCTGATAGACCCTGCCTCTTCCAAAGGACACAAGTTTACACTTGCCGCAACAGATTATTTCTCCAAATTGGTAGAGGCTGTAGAGTTACGTGAGGTTACGACACAGCACGTCCTTCAATTTTTTAAAAGTTAAATTGTCTACCATTTTAGAGTACCGCAAAGAATAATTTTTGACAATGGGACAACTTTCAAAAGCACAAAGATAAAAAATTTCATCAAAATACATATGATAGATTGGAGATACTCTACGATTTATTATCCCAGAGCAAATGGTCTGGCTGAGGCTTTCAACAAAATACTAGTACAAATTTTGAAGAAAACACTTGATGAAAATAGAAGGGATTGGCACAACAAACTATTAGAAGTCTTGTGGGCCTATCGGATGACTTTCAGGACTCCCACTCATTGTACACCCTATATGCTTATGTACGGAGCTGAGGTCGTGCTACCACTAGAAATCCAGACACCATCTCTCAGAGTCGCCATTGCCAACCAACTCACAACGGAAGAAAGTGCAAAACTCAGACTTGAAGAACTGGAGAGTCTCGAGGAAAAATGACTAGAAGTACAACAACATTTGGAGCTCTACCAGGCAAAGATGGTGCAAACCTATGACAAATTGGTCCGCCCAAGGACATTCAAAATCGGTGACCTCGTGCTTGTGCTCAAAAGACCTATTCTTGCACGCCGCAAGATAGGTGGAAATTTTGAGCCAACTTGGGAGGGACCATTTGTCGTTGAGAAGGTCTATACAAGAAGAATCTACCAGTTAGTGGACTTTTAGGGCAAAAGACCTATGTTACCGATAAATGACGATACTTGAAAACCTATTACGCAACCTGACACTGCTTAATGCCGCTTGCCTCTGCTTGCTTTGAAACTTTGAAACTTTGATTATTTTAGGGTTATCTATGTGGCCAATTGTCTATAACCGGGTCCAAATTTTGTAATTAACTCCATTATAATGAAAATTTTGAGAAAAATTTCGAACGTCACATGTTCTCTTTTCTACTTTTGATTTAATAACCTACTGAATTAAAAGAAACTCACGCATAAAATGAATAATTCTCTTCACCAAAACAAACTAAAATTTACTTTAATAAATACTTTGTTTTGTTCTTGTTCATGCCAAGTTTCGGCCCATTGACGTTTTTCCTGTTGTTTGTAAAAAAATTTCGGGACAGAGGCTGATCTTTGCTTTCAAGGATGGTCGGAGCCGCACACTAAATGAGGAGATGGCACTGCAGGGCGGTACCCAAGACTTCAACATGGATTTTAACCAGGTTGACATGGACTATGAAGGTCCTCTCATAAATGTAGTTAGTTGTATGGAGAAAGAGGGATTGCCTTCACTACTGAGGGTGACTGCCAAAGATAATGTATCACACAAAGGCAAGAACGTGATAATAGAGCAAGATCTGATGCAAGGGCCCAGCCGTCTACCCTCCATGGTAGCTACACCAGCAGGAGGCCTTGTATCTACCAATAACGAATGACTGCCAAGTACTTCGCTTCACAGGATGCAATGCAGGCACGCTAGCCGCAAGAAGCAGAGGGCTTTTCTATGACAAGAATGCAGACGTCAGAGAGAGATGAACAGCTTACTCACCCTTATTCTTGAGGGGCATATTTATGATCCAAACATGAAAGAAACTTCTTCCAGCCTACTCACCACAGATGAAGAACCAAGATTCGTGACAGAGTCAGATACACTTTCAGTTTCAGATGTTTTATGCAAGGGTTTCCCGACGTGCAACACTCAAATACCGGCTGGGACATCAGCCACGGGGGCGTTTGTAGAATTCTCGAATTGCAATGTTCTACCTTTTCAA
>NW_018219027.1:31588-32633 GCF_001263595.1 Phalaenopsis equestris
TTTTTCCGCCTGACGCCGTTAAACCAAGCGCTTTGTGGGAGGTAACCCATTTATAAATCTATATATATCTATATATTACTATTTTGTTTAATAAGTGTTTTTACGAAATAATAATATTTTTGAATCCTAGACAATTTTTTTTAACATAAATTAAGACAAATATTGGTATTGGAAGAAAAATTTAGAATCGAATTTAACAAAAAAACAAGAGACGCAAATTTGGCCTCTGGCGCCCGTCTACATGGACCATGGCACCAACAGCGCCATCAAGAGTGCCGACGGCATCCCGAGCAGTTTTGCACTTTCAAGACTAATGTGGCGGACTTTGGCGGTACTGCACTCCTAAATAACAGTCAAAAGGTGTTTTAAAGGCCTAAAAACTACCTTGGACGCTAATAAACTTTCAAATTTTGAATTCCATGGCTTCCAATTCCAGAAATACTTCAAGGTATGGAGTTTTCAATAGAAGAAAGTTTATCAGTTTTGACACATAGAGATTATACAAAAAGTCATTACGAGAAAGAGACTTATTAAGGAGAGAGGCTTTGTCAATCATGGATTGAGTAAATCAAGTTCACAGATTGAGAAAATCATTGTACATAGATGTTGGAAGTTCTACGCTCCACCACCGCTGTAGTTTTTTAACCAATAGTAAATGAATCATATGCTAATTTACATGGAATTATCCAAGGAGTCATTTTTGTTCGAGGTAAGGTTGTACCATTAACTCTGGCTCAAATTAATGATTTGTATATGATAGAAAACGTTTCAATCTGTCATTATATGAATTTTATCCCAACGAGAGATATGATGCAAGATGTATATAACTTTCTTACGAATGAAAATGATAATTGGGAAATCAGAGATGAGGGATACGTTAGTTTCTCCGCTCAACATTTATAAGTTCCAGAATTCAAAGATTCAATCTGAAGAACATCCCCAACCAACATTTATAAGTTCTCTACTCAATAATGAAGAATCTTTTGAGTTGGTCGAATTATTAACAGAAGTTAAAGATTGCTTCGCCTGGAGTTATGATGAAATG
>NW_018219028.1:0-3760 GCF_001263595.1 Phalaenopsis equestris
AGGATGGATGTGAGAGAGATAAAGTGAGAGCGGGAATAAAAGTGAAAGGTAGATAGAGTGACAGAGATTAAGGAAGAGAGAGGGTGAGGGAGTGAAAAATAAAGAGAGAGCAAAAGAAGATTGAGAGTAAGAGATTGATATAAATAGTGAGAGTGAGCAAAAAGATGCCAAAAGAGAGAGTGGGAGAGAAGCAAGAGAAGATTCAGAGAGTAGAGAGAGAAAGCATGAAGAGTGAGAGTAAGAATTTAGATAAATAAAGGGAGGTGGAAGGGAGAGAGGGAGGGATGGAGACAGGGAGCTAGGAGTGGAACAAAGAAGAGTGAGAAAAGAAGAACAAAAAGAGAGAAAGAGAGAAAGTACGAAAGAGATAAAGAAAAGTAAAAGAAGAAATGGAGTAGAAGATAGAGTGAGTAACAAGAAGAGAGTAAGAGAAAGGGGAAAAAATTGGAGAGAGAGGGAGTGTGAGACTGAGGAAGAGAGGGAGGGAGAAAGAGGAAGGAGTGAGAGAATAAAGAGAGTATAGAAAAAGAGAGATCTCACCAGAGTGAGAAATAAATATAGAGATTTGGAGGGAGAATGGAAGGATATAGAGAGAAAGGGAGCAGGAGAGTGAGGAAGTGAGAGTAAGAGAGGGTGAGAATGGGATAGTGGGAGGGAGAGGAGAGAGTGTGAGAGAAAGGGATTGAGAGAATGATAGGCCAAGAGAGGAAGAGACAAAGAAAGGGATTGAGAGCAAGATAAGGCAAGAGAGAATGAGATAAAAGAGTGAGAGGAGAGAGGGACAAAAGAGGGAGCAAGATAGAGAGAAGGGAGAGAGGGAGAGAGTGGGGGACAAGAATGGGAGAGATAGTGGAAGGGAGAAAGAAAGAAGAGAGAGACAAGTGAGGAAGCAACAGAGAGAGAGGAGGGAGAGAGAGATGTAAGGTGAGATAGATATAAGGAGAAAAATATATGGATTTGAGGGTGGATAGAGGGAAAGTGAGGCCAAGAAGTAGGGAATGGAAGAGAGAGGGATGAAGATTGATAGAGAGCGCAAAAGAAAGCAGAAGTGAGAGAGTGAGGGAGGGAGCGAGCGATAGTGAGATAGGAAGAGAGTGATCGAGAGAGTAAGGGAGAGGGCATGAAAGGGGAAGAGAGAGATAAAAAAGACAAAGAAGAGAGAGAATTTGGATGGAGAAAGTTTGTGAGATTAGAACAGATGGATAAATAACAAGAAGAGAGAGAGGGAAAACAATTAGAGAAAGTTATAGAAATAGAAGAGAGAATGTGAGAACAAGGTTGAGGGAGCATAAAAGAGATAGAGATCGATAGTGGAAGCTATTGTAGGAAGGAGAAAGATAGAGCATGAGAGAGATATAGGGTGGAATGGGAGCATGAGAGAAATATGAACAATATAGAGGGAGGTAAAATAAAAATATAGGGTGAGGAAAAGAGACGGTGAGCGGACCGCAAAGTAAAGAGCTTAAGAGGGAGAGAGGAAGCGAGGGAACAAATGAGGGTGTGATAAATAGAGAGAAGATGGAGAGAGTTGGAAGAGAGCGAGAGAGAGTGAGAGACAGAGAGAATGTAAGGATGAGCAAGAGAAGAAAAGAAAAAAGGGCTCGGTAAAAGTTAAGAAAATAATGGAAGGTGAAAATAGAAGAAGTATCCAAATAAAGGGATGGAGAGTGGGTGAGTGGAAAAGCAAGTGTGTGTGTGTGAGAGAGAGACAAAGGAAGTGAAATAGACATAGAATGAGTGAGAGAGAGTGCAGGGGGAAAGGATAATGCAAGAAACCAAGAGACATAGTGAGAGAGAGTAGATATATAACAAGAGAAAAGTAGATGTTGAGAGAGAGAGAGAGTGATAGAGCAAGAAAGAGAGAGAATAAGTGAGAGGGAGAAGAGAGAGAATAGAGAAAGCAAATGAGGGATAGAGTAAGTAAGAAAGAATGACTGAGAGAATGAGAGAGAAAAGGGAGGGAGAGTTAGAGTAAACAAGAGAGGGAGAGGGAGAGAGAGTTAAAGAGAGGATGAGAGGGGCAGATATAGACAAATGAGTGAAGATAGGAACCAAAAAGGAAAGATTTAAAGAGAGGGTGAGATGGGTAGACAGAGAGGAATGAATAAAGATAGGAAGCGAGGTGAGATAGGGAGAAAGATAAGAGAGGGATATAGCAAGAATGGGGTAGGGATGGAGAGATAGAGAAAGAGAGAGTGAGTGGGAGTGGGAAGAGAAAGTAGAGCAAGAAGTGAAATTAAGACAGAGCGAGTGATAGAGAATGAGAGAATAGAGTAAGTGTTAATAAAAGAGGAGAGAGAGAGTGGGTAAGAGAGCAAGATAGAAAGAGAGGGAGCTATAAGTGAGAGGGAGAGTAATAGAGGTAGATAGGGAGAAAGATAATGAGAGTGAGAATTGGAATGAAATAGAGAAAGCGAGGGAGAGAGAGCATGATAGATATATAGAAAGATATAAAGAGAATATGTAAAAGGGAGAAAGGAATGTGGAGAAAGGAATGGACGGAGATAGAGGGATAGAGAGAGAGTGAGAGAGAGGGAGAGGGAGTGAGAGGGAGAGGGAGGGGAGAGAGAGAGAGGGAGACAGAGAGATATATAGAGTTGTGGAGTAATACAGTGAGAGAGACTAAGAGATAAAATGAGAAAGAGTGGGAGGGATATAGAGAAAAAGATAGCTAGATGCAGATGAAAGAGAGAGAGAGGAGCAAGACTTAGAGAAATAAAAGGGAGTGAAGGAGACGGAGGGAAGAGAAACATAAAAAGATAGAATGAGAAAAGCAAAGAAGGAGGGAGAGTGACAGAAGAAGAGCAAGGGGAACAAGAGAGAGGAAATGGACAAGAATGAGACTTAGAGAGTTGGAGGAGAGAGGTTGGGTGAGAAAGAAAGAGAGAGATAAAATAAGGAAAAGAAAGGATGGGGGAGAGTCGTAGAGTGCAAAATTGAGAGGGAGAAGGGGTTATGGAGAGTGGGAGTGAAAGATCGAGAAAGGGAATGAGATTTTTCGAGAGAGGAAAAGAAGGAGCTAAGAAGAGAGACGACAAAAGAGTGTAAGAATAAAAAGGAGAGAGAAGAGTAAGCAAGAGAAGGGAGAGGGAAAAGGAGAAAGAGAGGAAGAGAGAGATAGAGAGAAGGAGGGAGGGCAAAATATAAAATGGAGAGAAGATGGTGAGCCGACTAGAAATAGAGAGAAAGAAAGTAAAAGCTCAAGAGAAAGGAGAGATAGAGAAGTGTCGAAGAGTGAATGAGAGTGATAGGGAGAGAGCGACCATGGGAGAAGAGAGAAGAAAATTAAGGAGAGAGGGAGGGATGAGGAGAAAGAGAGAGAATGGAGAGGGAGGGTGAGATAAATAAAAAATGTGAGAGAGAGAGAGAGGAGAGAAAGTGAAATAAAGAAAGATTGCAGAGAGGTTGAAAGAGAAAGGAAAGGTGGAAGGGAGAATGAGAGAAAGTAGAGAGAAAAAGAGATCAAGAGAGAGGGGAGGAGATTTAGAGAGTGAGAAGAAGAGAGTGTGTGAGAACAAGAGTGATATTGTAGAGAGGGTAGGAGAGAGCGAGGGAGAGAAAGAGATGAAGAGTAAGTGAGGGGGAGAGGGAAGAGGGGAGATTGAGATTGTGAGTGCAAGCATAAGAAAGTGGGAGAGATCAAAGGTGAGACCGAGCAAACAAGAAAGAAAGTGGGAGGAGAGATATATTAAGGATAAGGGGGTGGAAGGCGAGAGGAGAGATAAAAAGAGAGAGAGAGAGAGGAGGGACATATAGAGAA
>NW_018219028.1:3925-4501 GCF_001263595.1 Phalaenopsis equestris
AAAGTGACAAAAGGGAGAAAGAAAGTGAGGGGTGAAAGAGTGATAGAAGAGGAAAGAGATTGAGTGAAGAAAAGAAAGGGAGGAAGAGAGAAAGGAAGGGAGGGAGAGATAATCACTTCCTTGTTTATCTTCCTCACTTGCTTGTCTCTCTCACTCACTTTTTCTTACTATTCTCTAAATTACCCGCTCATTCCAACTCGCTCTCTCTCTCTCTTGAAATATCACTCACAATCACTTTCTTGCACTCTTCCTCTTACTATCTCTCTCTCGCTCACTCGCTATGCTCTATATCTTTATCTCACTATCTCTCTCCTTCTTCATTTCATTCTCTCTCTTACTTTCTCTTCCTGCTTCACCAACTATCTCCGCTCCTCTGTCTCTCTCCTCTCCCCCACCCTCTCTTACAATCTTACCCTTTCACTCACTCTTGCTTTATCTCTTGCTCTTGCTCTCTCTTTTCTCTTTAGCTCACTCTCATGCTCTTCTTTCTCTCTCCCTCTTTGTATCATCCTCTCTCATAACTTATCTCTCCCCTGCTTAATCTACCTTTATCCTTTCCCTCTCTCTTCCTTGCTC
>NW_018219029.1:0-627 GCF_001263595.1 Phalaenopsis equestris
AACTGGTATATCCATCTAAAAAATAAAAATATTTACTCTAAAGCTTCTACAAAAGGAATGTTTACAGTTAACTTCTTAAGAATTTTTAAAAACTTAGAAAATTATTTATTCGTTTTGTGTTGCTTTAATCTTTGAGGAAATGGCGGTAGAGGTTTCTCTACAGTAATCTTCATTGGTGTAAATGGATACTCTAAATATGGGTACTATTGATCCTTTTCTTTTTTGGTATCCACTTTTTCTTTTTCAGTTTCCGTTTCTTTTTGTATCATTGTCTCCAATTCTTTTCCACTTCATAATTGTATCGCTTTTATCTGTTCTTTTCCTTGATCTTTAGGATTTGGTTCCATAGTACTCAGAAAAGTTCCCAATCTTCAGTTACTAAGCGCAGTATTGATATGCCCTAATTGGTTTTCAATATTCTTAATAGCAGTTCCTTTATTTTTAATTGATTTCCTTGAATTTGTAATTGATTTCTTTGATTCTACAATTGTTGACCCATGTTTAATATCAGCTCTTCCATAGACAACTTCTTCTCCTTAATTTGAGTGTTACTGTTAAATCCTGGGGGATAAGAAGGTTTATAGTTTACATATCCTTGGTTGGATGAATTTCTTAATGGGTTCACTA
>NW_018219030.1:0-43014 GCF_001263595.1 Phalaenopsis equestris
GCAAACCCCACACCAAAAATAGTGCCGACACACTCTTTTCCAGATTTCTCTTACTTTCACGATTAGATACTTCTACAAACCACTATTTTAGGGATGATAAGCAATTACAATTTAATGCTTTCTATTATATTTTTCCACCAATCTTTCAACTTTTGCATTCTTAAATTGAGATCCTCTATTGGTAATGATTACTCTTGACATTCCATATCTTGTAAAAATATATTTAATTAAAAATTTTAAAACACTCCGAGAATTACTTCTAGGTAAAGCAAAAACTCCAATCCATTTTGAAACATAATCCAAAGCAATTAATATATATATATATATATATATATATATATATATCCAAATTAAAGTATAAACGGTCACATAAAATCTAATCCCCATGCATCAAAAATTTCAATTTCTAAATTAAAATTTAGATGCATTTTATTTCTTTTTGAAATATTACCTACTCGCTGACACCGATCACATCTTTTGATATATATATTACTATCTCTAAATAGAGTAGGCCAATAAAATCCAGATTGTAAAACTTTATGAATAGTTCTATCATTTCCAAAATGGCCTCCAAATTTAAATCATGACATTTCTGAATAATTTCATGAATTTCTTTATAAGGCACACATCATCTCATTACTAAATCCTTACATTGTTTGTATAAATAAGGATCATGCCAAAAATAAAATTTTGCATCATGAATGAATTTCTTTTCTTGTTGTTTTGTCAGTTCATATGGTAAAATACTACCAACAATATAATTTACAATATCAACATACCAAGGTATTTCCCATCTTTCTACAACATAAAGTTGTTCATCAGGAAAAGTTTCATTAATTTCTTGTTTCATTTTTTTCAAATCAAGTATTTCTTCCTGTTCTAGCCTAGATAGATGATCAACAATTTGATTATCAACCCCTTTTATATCAACTATTACAAAATCAAACTCTTGCATCAGAAGTATCCATCTAATTAAACTTGGTTTAGCATCCTTCTTTTGCATCAAATATTTAATAGTTGAATGGTCAGTAGACACAACACATTTAGCTCCAATCAGATATGATCTAAACTTATTAAAAGCATGCACAATGGATAATAACTCATTTTCAGTGGTGGTGTAATTAATTTGAGCATCATTAAGAGTCTTAATAGCATAGCATATAATTTTAAAAATCTTATCATATCTCTGCCCTAAAACAACTCCAATTGCATAATCAATTGCATCACTCATTAATTCAAATTATTTCTCATAAATAAGTGAAACAATTATAGGAGCAGTGATCAATTTTGCTTTTAGAGATTCAAAGGCTTTATGACAATCTTGATTAATGACAAATTTTGTATCTTTTTCTAGAAGTTGGCTAAAGGTTTAGTAATTTTTTAAAAATCTTTAATATATCTCCTATAAAATTCAGCATTTTATAAAAAGCCCTAACTCCTCTTACTGTAGTAGGTGGAGGTAGGTTTGATCTAACCTATATTTTTTACGGGATCTACTTCCATGCCATTTTCTGAAATTTTATGTCCAAGCACAATTCCTCCTCCAACCATGAATTGAATTTTTTCCCAATTTAATATGAGATTAGTCTTTTCACAATTTTCCATAACTTTCTCTAAATGAATTAAAAATATTTCAAATGAAGTTCCAAATACAGAAAAAATTGTCCATAAACACTTCAATCCCTTTTCAATGAAATCACTAAAAATTGACATCATACATCTTTGAAATATTGCAGGTGCATTACACAATCCAAAGGACATTCACCGAAAAGAAAATGTTCCATAAGTACTAGTAAATGTTGTTTTCTCTTGATCCTCAGGAGCAATTTTTTTTTTGATGATAACTAATATATCCATCTAGAAAATAAAAATATTTGTTCCCAGCCAGCCTATCCAACATCTCGTCCAAGAAAGGTAAAGGAAAATGATCCTTTCTGATGGCAGAATTTAATTTATTATAATCTATGCAGATTCTCCAACCAGTGACTTCTCTTATTGATATTAATTCGTTATGCTCATTTGTCACTACAGTCACACATCCTTTCTTTGGAACACAGTGATCTGGACTTACCCAAGCACTGTCTGAAATAGGACATATTATTCTAGCATCTAACCATTTTAAAATTTCCTTCTTCACAACTTCTTTCATCATAGGATTCAATCTCCTTTAAGGACCAGCTCTTGGTTCATGTTGATCTTCTAATAAAATTCTATGCATACAAATTAAAGGGCTAATTCCTTAAATATCAGCTAACGTCCATCCAAAGGCTTTCTTGTATCATTCCAAAGTTTCCAACAACTATTGTTCTTACTTAACATTTAATTTTGAGGATACTATAAGAGGTAATGTAGATAAATCTCCTAAGAATGCATACTTCAAATGTGTAGGACGTATTTTCAATTCTAGTTTAGGAGGTTTCTCAACAGATGAAATCAAATTCTTGTTACTTTCTTTAGGATCTAACATTTCAAATTTTTGTTGAACATAATCCAAGTCCTCTTTACCCCCTTCCATAGATTAATCTTGAATTTTATCCTCGTCTTGATATTCATATATTCCTTGTCAAATTATACTTCCTTTTAGTTTAATATTATTCCAAGCATGTTTTATGTTATATTTACTTTCTCCTGCAGTCATTCTATCCTAATTATGCATGTATATGAATTTTATAAGATGTTGTAGTAGTTAGTAGATTTCACTTTTACTTTTTCCTCCTACTACATTTTTTTGAATTAAATGTAAAATATTTAAAAACTCAAGTTTGGGGGAAAGAACTTTTTTTTAAAAAAAGAAGTAAACTAAATTTTATTAGTCCTGAATTTACTATATTTTTAAAATTAATTTAACATGACCTGGGATATAAGAGTTTAACTTTAAATGATTATATTTATGTTTGTAAATATTACGGTAAATTTAGGTAAAAGTTTTTTTAAATAAAGGCCAATTATAAAGTTAAAGGTATTTGGTATGAAAGGATAGGACTATGTTTTTCTATTTAAAGTTAAGGAAATTATATTTTTGAATTATTAAGAATCTTAGAGTTTCATGTAAGAAGAAAAGAATGAGACTCTATGAAAAATCTTCAAAACTAATACGAATTTAAAGTGAAGAAAGGTAAAAAGTTTTAACTTTAAGAAGAGGATAATAAAGTTTAAAATTATTAAAGGCTATCTAGATATAGTAATCCTCACTTTAAAAAGAAAAAAAATGAAAGGATTGAAAAGATCCTGAGTAAAAAAAAAAGTAAAAATAATCAAAAAAAAAGAAAAGAAAAGGAAAAGAAGAAAAAAAGAAATGTGAGGAGATGCTTGAAAAGATGCCTAATCAAAAATTGGCTTTACTTGAATCAACTTCAGGAAAAGGCTTTATAACATTTTCTAAACTTTTATTTGAGTATTAGCACCCTTAATAGTAAAGTTTTCATGAAATTCATTTTCATATGGATATTCTAAGTATCGTTGATATAACAAATTACAGTTTATCTTTAAATGAATGGAGATTTAGAAATCTTATATTTGATTACTAAGTATTCTTATACTTATTTTTTTAATCTAAATTATTAAAAAAATAACTATCTTATTTATTAAACTAAAGTATAGAAATTTATAACTTATTCTCTATCCTAAGTCATATTTTTATGTAGTAAAGGAGTCACTTGAGAACAATTAACATTTAAATTTGGGAGATTTTTACACACCTAAAAATTACCTACTTTTTCATATATATTTTATGCTCAATTTTAGTGATTTTTAATGGTATTACACTTTAAAGGAAGAAATTTTGCATATTTCTAGTTTTAGGTACAAGAAATGAACTTTTGAAGAAAATGAAACAAAAATGGTGTAAATTGAATTAAAAATGAGCAAGAAAGAAAATTTTGACTTAGCACAATTCGATATGTCTTTCTTTGCTTAATCTACTTTTCATTTATCACATGCTTTTGAAAGAAATTATACTTTAAAAAAAGGTTTTTTCATTCTTATTTTGTAGTTTTATCTTTTATGAGAGAAATGCAACTGAAATAAGGCAAAACGCATCTGAAATGGAGCCAAACATAGAAAAATAGTGGAGATGCTACAAAGTGGCACTTGATGCGCCAAACTGGCGCTAGAAGCACCAAAATCCAGAGAACTGGCCCTGGAGGTGCCAGAACTGGCGCCAGAAGCGCTAGAGACAATATAAGATGGATAAAGGCGGTTCGATAAAAATTTTGAGCGGATTTTGATAGCTCCAAATTATTCAAACGACCAATGGAGTGATTCAATGCATCTAGACACTTTAGAAGGCTTTTTAATGAAGGGATAAGTCTCTTGAATCAATGGACATGTATTTTGGAATTCAAAATGGTTTGACTTTTGGAGAGAGTTTTGGATGGAATTTTGAATTATTTTTGGAGGGAGGCAGCCTCTAATAAAAGAGAGGGGTGGGAAGTCTAGGGCAAAAAGTGTGTGTGTGTGTGTGTGTGTGTGTGTGTGTGTGTGTGTGTGTGTGTGTGTGTGTGTGTGTGTGTGTGTGTGTGTGTGTGTGTGTGTGTGTGTGTGTGTGTGTGTGTGTGTGTGTGTGTGTGTGTGTTTGTGTGTGTGGCGTGAGAGTAAGCAAAGAGCTTTGGAGAAGAGAGGATTTTCTTCTAGGGTTGTAGGAGGAGAGGGAAGGTGATAGAGTTCTTCTACTTTACATTTCCATAAAGGAATTGAGTGTGATTGAAAAAAGAGAAAGTGATTAAAGGGAACGTCTTGGGATTTGCTTGGGAAAGAGTATGAGATAAGTTGTGCTCTTTTCTTTCTTTTTTTGTTAACTTGTTTAAATATATGAAATCTGTGTTTTGATGTATCCTTCTCATGATGTCTGAGTAGTCTTATTTATCCTTCTCCCTACAATGAGATTTGGTTTTGTGAAGAATTGATTTTGTTTTACATGATTTCAAATTTCATAAATTTGTGATGATTTGAACTCCGATCTACATTTACTTTTTGATTTAGCCAATCAAAATGTTAAAATATGTTGAGAAACATATATTTTGAAAGGGCTATGATTTCTAAAATATAGTGAGAATCACATTTGATTCCATGGGAGAGGATATCATTCACAGGGTTTAGTGCAAATAAATAGGGAAATATACTTTGTTGGATGCATAATTGGAGATTTTAAGGTGACAGATTAAAATTTCCAATTTGGTCTAGTTAATTAAAAACTAATGCAAGATTGTTAGCCCTCAGGAGAGGGAGTAGTGGGAGCTCTAGAGTGGCAACTGGTATCCTCTCAGCCTAACCACGGAATTAGGGACCAAACTATAGATTAGTCAATATTCTTTATGCACTTGGAAGAGCCGTAAAGAATAAGATTCCTCTTATTTGGCACAGAAAAATTTTTATATGTTTTTAAAAGATTTTAATTTTATCACAATCAATATACTCGTTGTAAAGGGGAAGGATGCTTTCTTAAATTTAAACTCTTTGTCATAAAAATTTGTTTAGTCTTAGCAAATTTAACTTTGAATATTAGAAATTAGTTTAGTAAACTTAGTTCTTTTAGTTACATTTTTGTTAGCATTCATTAAACCCATTTAAACTATTCTTTCTTACATTAATTTTTATAGTTTGAATATTGTGATTTATGTTATTATCATAAGAATTTCCATCTTCTGAACTAAGACTTGATAGTAGTATACTAGAATTAACCTAAGGGATTTCTTACTGCGCTTCTCTGTGGGATCAATACTGGGCTTTTTGAAGAAAGCCCTACATTACTTGAAGTAATACGTGCACTTGCGTATAACTCCTACTATGTGAACTATTTTATATTTTTTATAACATTTATATTTTGCACATTAACTGCTTAATATAAATTAGGTCAAGTTTTTTGCCATATTTTTTAAAGCAAAATTACTGCATAAATTTGGGATGAGTCAAGTTTTTGACATTGTTATCGGGGATTTAAATTAACATAAAACACGCAGGAAAATAACACACAACAAGGGCGCATCA
This sequence comes from Phalaenopsis equestris, assembly GCF_001263595.1. Lineage (NCBI taxonomy): Eukaryota > Viridiplantae > Streptophyta > Magnoliopsida > Asparagales > Orchidaceae > Phalaenopsis > Phalaenopsis equestris. The sequence goes on from NW_018219030.1 coordinate 5,986, forward strand.
AGTTTGTAACACCGTTACCTGGGAAGCTTCGTAAGAACTTTAGGAGAACTTTAGTAAAACATGTAAGACTTAGATCTGCAATTTATATTATTATTATGTAGTGTGTTTAATTATTGTGTGTTTATTTTAAATAAAATCCAAAATACCAAAAACATTTTTGATATCAGTCCTATTAGTTAAGTCTTTAGATTTGTATGCGTAGTTTAGGAGCTGCAGACCTTGAATTTTGCAAGTCATTTTTGGAGAGAACTTTTTGGAGAGATTTGAAAAGACTCCATGAGTTTAATGTAGAAATGGCAGATCAATCATATAATGAATATGCAAGTTTGAATTATAATGCTAACAACCTTGAAAGAATAAACCCTAAGAGAGTGACAAATTTTCAATAAGATATGCTTACAATTTAATTTCTCAGGTTATAGATATTGAGAGGAAGTTGGATCAATACATAGAAATATATTCTCAAGGACCCTCAGTTATTAAGGAATATTTATTGGGACAATTGATTGAGCCTAATTATTTTCAAACTAGCAATGAGATATACAGTCCTTAATCCAATTGTTATAATCCAGGTTGGGATTATTTGAATTTTAATAGCAATAATAATTTTGGAGGAGAAAGTAATTTTGGGAAGATAATCAATTTAATCAAACATGTAGTTAGAATAATCATGGCTATTATAATAATGAACTATCTTTTCCTCATAATCTTAACTTCAACACCCAGAATGAAGAGAAGTATTTATTAGAAGAGATTGTGATTCAAATATAGAGTGAGCTGGAGTGTCAAGGGACCTCAATAAAGAATATGGAAAACCAACTGGGGTAAATTATTAACTCAATTAATAATCATCCTCAATTTTAATCCAACCCATAGGATGAGGCGAAGGAATTAATGTTAGAAGTTGTGATTTAAATGATGAAATAGTTGGAAAATCAAGAGGTTGCAATAAGGATAATAGAGAACCAACTAGGGCAGATTATTTATGCAATTAACAGTTAACCGAAAGAGATTTACCTAGTGACCCTAAGATAAACCCTAAGGAGATAAATGATGAGCAATATAAAATTATTGAACTAATATATAGAAGAGAATTCGATGATATGTTTCAAAAGAACATTGAGTTCAGAGATGAGGATAAGGAGATTGAAAGACCAATGGAAAAAATCCCTAAGGAATTAGAAAAACCTATTTACTCAACTAAGATAAATATAGAAAGACCACCTCTACCATTTAATTAGTACCAAGAGGAAGAATTGAAAGACAGCCTTGAACAAAAGAGTAACCTTGAAGAATTTGATCTAAAATTTAAATTATTTAGACAAAATTTGATCAAAAATTTAGGAGATCATGAAGTATCTTATAAAGATCCAGTTCTTATAAATTTAAATGATGATATTAATATGAAATTTGAGAAAATCTAAAGAAGAATATTGGATCTAGTAAGAAATATGAGGAACAAGGATATGAATCAATCTGAAAAGGAAGAGCTGAAAGAAAATTTTAAATTTGAGGACATTGTAGGAATCTCTATTGTAGGAATTGTAGGAATCTCTAGATCTGGAAAAGATTGGGTGATTGATCAAGGATTATTTAAATGTAATTTTGATCCAGATGGAATCATTTGTAGGGTTGACGACGTTAAACAATGCATTTTATGGGAGGCAACCCAAAGTTATCAGTGCGGTTTGATTTACTTTGCTTGAGAGTTATGATTGTTAGTGTTGTATTATGTATGCTTTAGTGTGGATTGATCTATTTGAATACTGATTAGTGGATGTTTGGATTGTTAGTTGTTTGATTTGATTTTTGTGTGTCATAAGGGAGGTAATTTTTTAACTGCTTATTATGGTTATACTTGTATGTTCTCTTGTAGTAGTCGGATTGACGAGTCCACTACAACTCGGGTCTCACTTGGACTTGAGTTTTACAAGAGATATTATGAATTTTAATAGTGATAGTTCCATATCAATTTTGTTACTTCTTTTCTCTGAATTTGTTATAATTTGATAGGAGTAGCTAACCTATTTGATGAATAACATGTGGATGAATTTACATTATCCTTATAACTACTAGAGGTGCTTAATTATTGCAATAAGGTGATGCCTGGGGTTGGTGCTTGAGAGCCAATATATCAGGGATAATCTTAGCTTTGGGATTAGAATCTATAAAGTCATTTATAAGTACCCAATATATCAGTGCAGTGATTCCGTTAGAAATGCAAGTAAGTTAGTGAGATGCAATGAGTTAAAGGAAGAATTGAACTCATTTATCTTGTGTGTTTGTGTTTGTGTTACAATAATATAAAAATTTGAAGAACACATAAATATATATTTTTCTTTGTCAATACCTGTTCTACTTGTTAGACCTTTCTTTCCATTTTATCGAGCATGTTTTTCTTTAGACTTACTTTCTATTGCATATTGTTCTATCCTGATGAATACTTGTAGATGTTTGTGATAAATAGATTTTCTGAACTATTTTTCTTCCTTCTTATATTTTCTTTATTGAATATTATACATGTTTGAAATCATGTTTTGGGGTAGGAAGAAAAAGATAATTTTAAAGTTAGTATACTTATTTTTAGTTTAATATTATTACAAGCATGTTTTAGGCTAGATTTACTTTCTTCTGCAGTCATTCTAACTTGATTATGCACGTATATGAATTTTATATGATGTTGTAGTAGTTAGTATATTCAACTTTTATTTTTTCTTCCTGCTACATTTTATGGAATTAAGTGTACAATATTTAATAACTCAAGTTTGGGGGAAATATAAATTTCTTTTAAGAAGAAGTAAACTAAATTTTATTTGTCCTCAATTAGCTATATTTTTAAAATTAATTTAATATGACCTTGGATATTAGAGTTGAGTTTAACTTTGTTTAACTTTAAATGACTATATTTATGTTTGTAAATATTATGGTAAATTTAGGTAAAAGTTTTTAATAATGAAGGTCAATTCTAAAGTAAAGATATTTGTATAAAAATATAGGACTATGTTGTTCTATTTATAGTAAAGGAAATTGTACTTTTTATGTCCTAAGAATCTTAGTTTCATGTAAGAATAAAAGAATGAGACATTATGAAAAATTATCAAAACTAATACAAATTTATAAAGTGAAAAAAGGTAAAAAGTTTTAACCTTAACAAGAAGATAGTGAAGTTCAAAATTATTAAAGGCTATCCAGATATAGTAATCCTCACTTACAAAAAAAAAAGCATTGAAAAGATCCTGAATAGAAAGTAAAAAAAAAGAAAAAAAATAAAAGAGAAAGAAAAGAAAGAAAAGGAATGTGAGCAGAAACTTGAGGAGATGTCTAATTAAAAATTGGCTTCACTTGAATCAATTTGAGTACATGGCTTTATTACATTTTCTAAATTTGTCTTTGAGTATTAGCACCCTTAATAGAGGATTTTTCATGAAATTCTTTTTCATATGAATATTCTATGTATCCTTGATATAAAAAATTACAGTTCTTCTCGAAATGAATGGAGCTTCAGAAATCTTAGATTTGATTACTAAGTTACCTACTTTTTCATATATATTTTATGCTCAACTTTAATGATCTTTAATGATATTACACTTTAAAGGAAGGTATTTTGCATATTTTGGGTTTCAGGTACAAGAAATGGACTTATGGAGAAAATGAAGCAACAATGGTGTAATTTCGAGTAAAACCATGCAAGAAAGAAAATTTCTACTTGGCACATTTCGATATGTCTTTCTATGCTTAGTGTAATTTGCATTTCTCACTTGTTTTTAAATGAAATTACACTTTAAAGAAAGGTAGTTTTCATGCTTATTTAGTAGGTATATCTGTTAGGAGCGTAACACAACTAAAATGGGACGAAACAAAGCTGAAACGGAGCCAAACGGAGCAAACTAGAGGAGTCGCTACAGCGTGGCGCTTGATGCACCAAACTGGCATCACAGGCGCTAGAATCCAAAGAACTGGCACTTGAGGCACAAGAAGTAGCTTTAGAAGTGCAAGAGACGATATTAGACAGATTAAGGTGGTTTGGGATGAAGTTTGAGCGAATTTTGAAGGCTCCAAATGATTCAAACGCCCCATGGAGTGATTTAATGAATCTAGACACTTTGGAAGACTCTTTAACTCTTTAATGAAGGGATAATGAAGGGATATGTCTCTTGAATCAATGGACATGTCTTTTGGAATTTAAAAGGATTAACTTTTGAAGAGAATTTTGGAGGGAATATTGAATTCTTTTTGGAGGGAGGCATCCTCTATTAAAAAAGAGGAAACTCTAGGGCAAAAAGTGTGTGTGTGTGTGTGTGTGCTTTATGTGAGGGTAAGAGGATGGCTTTGGAGAAGAGAGAATTTTCTTCTAGGATTGTAAGAGGAGAGGAGAGGTAACAAATTTCTTCTTCATTACATTTCTAGGAGAGAATTGAGTGTGATTGTAACGAGTGAAAGCGATTAATAAGAACTTCTAGGGATTTTTTTGGAAAGGAGTGTGAGATAAGTTATGTTCTTCTTTTTCATTATTTTGTAAACTTGCTTTTATATATGAAATTTGTATTTTTTTGTATCCTTCTCATGAATTTTGAGTAGTCTTCTTTGTCCTTCTCCCTACAATGAGATTTGGTTTTGTGAAGAATAGATTTTGTTTTATAAGGATTTAAATGTCAATAATTTGTGATGATTCAAACTTTGATCATAATTTACTTTTTGATTTGGCCAATTAAATTGTTAAAATATGTTGAGAAACATATGTTCTGAAAGGGCTATGATTTCTACAACATAGTGAGAATCACATTTGATTCAATGTGAGAGGATGTCATCCATGGGATTGAGTGTAAATAAATATGGAAATATACTTTGTTGGATGTAGAATTGGAGATTTTCATGTGACAGATTAAAATCCTCAATTTGGTCCAGTTGATTGGAAACTAATGCGAGATTGTTAGCCCGCCCTTAGGTGAGGGAATAGTGGGAGCTCTGTCATGGCAGCCGGGATCCTCCCACCCTTACCATGAAATTCTCTGGATTAGTCAATGTTCTTTATACACTTGGAAGAGGGTAAGGAATATGATTGCTCCTATTTGGCACAAAATAATTTTTATATATTATTAAATGATTTTAGTTTCTTCACAATCCATATAGTCATTATAAAGGGTAAGGATGCCTTCTTAAATTTGAATTCTTAGTCACAAAACTTTTTTTTGTCATAGTAAATTTAACTTCAAAATTTAAAAATTAATTTAATAAACTTAGTTTTTGTAGTTACATTTCTGTTAGCATTCATTAAACTCATTTTACCTTGTCTTTCTTACTTTAATGTTTATAGTTTAAATATTTTTATTTATGTTGTTATCATAAGAATTTCCATATTCCAAACTAAGACTTGATAGTAGTATGCTAGAATTAGCCTAAGGGATTTCTTAGTGCGCTTCTCTGTGGGATCGATACTGGGTTTTTTTAAGAAAGCCCTATATTACTTGAAGCGATATGTACACTTGCGTAGAACCTCTAGTGTGTGAACTTCTAGTGTGTGAACTATTTTTTTTATATATTTTATAACATTTTTATTTTACACATTAATTATTTAATCTAACTTGGGTCAAGTTTTGACCATATTTTTGAAATCAAAATTAATGTATAAATTTAGAACGGGTTAAGTTTTTGGCATTATTATCGGAGATTTAAATTGACATAAAACACGTATTGACAAAAAAATAGTGCACACCAGGGGCACATCATCACTCTAACTTCATATGTATCTACCATATAAAAAGGTTAGTCAAGTTAGGGTTAAATTTAATTTGAGGATCCCTTATTAACGGTGCTTATGGACCAATTTGCATTTTTGGAGTCAACAAATACAATAAATAATAAACCAAAAAAAATATTGTTATAACATCTATATTCTTTGTTAGCAATAAAGCCTAAGTTTTAATTAAAATAAAACCAAAATAAAAGAAATAGTTAGTGGGTCAACAACTAATAAGAAAATATAGACAACTAGAAAAACCAAGGTATTGCTTTCTCCAACCTTACACCAAATTATCCACCTTGGAATCACCTCAAATACTTAATCTAAAGAAAGAAAAATTTAAATTATTCAATGATGTAAATGGGAAATTAGATATAAATTTAAGCTACTGTTATTAGTAATATTAAAACTTAATTTGAGCAGCTAGCTAATCTTTTAAGAAATAAATTGTAAGGGTTGTCATAATACAAGATTGAGGTAAATCCTAGGGACCCAGGAAAAGATCAATGCAACACTATATAACTTAAAAAATAACTATGAGAGGTTAGCAAAGTAGAAAATAAGATAGATAAGGCTACATTTTAATATGAGGCCAAATTCTCTCAATGCCCATCCAAGCTAGTAATATTCAGAACCATAGAGAAGAAAAATGATAAGAGATACCAATTAGAAAGTCTATCAAAATACCACCACCTCATTTTTCTTAAAATTCAAATAATTAAAATGATATTAACAAATTTCTATGGTTTTAAAAGTGTTCAAGAAGCTTATCATTCACATACCATTTATTGAAGCTCTTAAAAAGATTTTTAACTACATTAAATTCAAGAAAGACATGTTATATCAGAAAATGTAAGCCAAAAAAATTTGAAATTGTGGCCCTATATGAAAATAGTGGTATCATCTAATAAAATAAATAAATATCCCCAAACGTTGAAAGACCGTGTTTTCTTTACCATTCCTTATACCAAAGAGAACAATTTTTTTGGCAAACTTTTATGTGACTTAGAATAATATTAATTTTCAAAAGATTAGGAGTAAAAGAGGTTCAACAAATCATTATTAATCTTCAGTTATTTGTCAATCTTTAACATGTTCTAGAGGAATATTTGAGGGTGTTTTGTTAAGGTTGATAAATTTATCATTTCTACTAATTTTATTATTTTAGATATATGAATATATTGTAATACCAATAACTTTAGGAAGACAATTTATTGCAATAGGAAGAGCAAATATTTATTTACAAAACGAGGAGTTAACTATGAGAGGGCAAAGTAAAAAAAAAATTGTTATGCTTTATACTCCATTTAAATCACCTATATATCCGTCTAAAAGTTGTTGTTGAAATGAATTTATAGATTAAAATTAATTCTAATTAAGTATTTGGAGAAGAAATCATTTAATAAGAAAGCTTTAAATTTTGAATTATAATTTAAAGAATTAAAAAGTCTCCAAGCTTAGAAAATTTGGGAGATTGATAGAGAATTATTATAATCTCAATTTGATACTGAAGAAAAATCTTATTCTTGATTTAACTATGTTAGGGCAAAGATATAAAAATAATTATTACTTCAGAGGTACCCCAAGTGAATATCTTATAATTTGAATATATGTTTACTTTATTTATGATGTATGTGTGTTATGTTATCCTCTGGTCAGGATGAGTACATAAAATTAAGCTCTTATTAAGAGAAATGCCATCATATTTTTTCTTACTTTATTTTGTGAATTTGTGTGAATCTCAAAAGCAACCTGCCATCCAATCATGTTCAAGAGAAGTACCCTAATCAAATTATAGAATGAATTATTTAGGGGAATATTTATTTTCTTTATCTATTTTAATTTTTTTCTTAGACATTTTCATTTCTTTTCTTTTTAAAAAATAAAATTTGATAGTAGGGAGTATGTGATTTGTATATATTTTTGTATATACATTTATTTGTATTTTTATGGTTGTTTATTTAGTTTTGCTTGTGTTTATATTTTTGTTTTCACTTTTCCTTTAAGTAATTAATTTATTTAATAATTTGTAACTAGAAGATAAAATAGCTTACTTAACTTAGGGTTATTCACTTATGAACTTCTTAGTGAACATAATGACTAAATGAAATAATAAAATTTATTAAATTATTAACTTTCATATTAACCTAATAATAGTTAATTGATTTACTTGAATTAATAAATATTTTAATCTCAAAAACTTTAATTACACTACTAAAATATAATTCAATTAGATAAGCAATATAACAATTTTACAAACATCAAATCATATAACTTAAGAAATTTTAATATTACACAGAATATAATAATTAAAATAAAAAATAAAAAATTTGAGTTGATTCAAGTAAGTGAAGATAAGAAATTCAAAATTATTAAAAGACTCAAAAATGGTTATTGTAAATAGAAAAATCAAAAGAAAAAGTGAAAAAGCTCAAGATATAAAAAAAAAAGAAAAAAAAATTACATTAAAGAGCTAAGAAACAGAAGCATAATGATGATTTTAATATAAAAAAATTAATTGCCATTAACTTATTTAATTTAAATACTTGAAAATCTCAGTGCAATTTGGGATATTATATTTTGATGATGAAATTCTAATTTAAGCTCACATGATTTATTAAGTTAAAATTTTGTACTTACTTATTCATTAAATGAAATTTAATTTTGGGCCTTAAGAACGTAGGAGTCTTGGATAGATAGCATATTATACTTTCGTAAATATTTTGATATTATTAGTCAATAGAAATTCATGTAATTTAAAATATTTATATGTGCTTTAATAATATACTCAAAATATTATTCATTTGATGATTATTTTTAAAAATAATGGCTACTCGTTTCTTTTAGATTATGAATATATATATATGGGATGGATGACTGCGGCGGCTGTGGTGTTTTGCTGGGTAGCCTATTTGTTTTCCTTGCTTTCTTTGAGTGTGTGGTGCTTTGGCTTCCTGTTTTGCTGTGGTTTGGTGGTCTTACCCTTTCCTGGGCAAGTTGGTTTTTGATTTTACTGTTACATTGGTTTCTTTTTGGTGTTCCTGAAAACTTTTCTCTGTTGTCTCCCTCCTTACTGTTCTTTCTGTTGAAGTGTTTGGTTTGATGGCTGAGTTAACTCCTATTGATGTTGTTACCAATGCCCATTAGACCAAAGCCACTTATGCTGGAGTGGTTGGTAAGGGTCAGACTTCTGTTCTTGATGCTGATCTCCTGGTTTTTTCCACAAGCTTTTCATGATGCTGCTATTGGTAAAGAACATTGTCAGCTTATTAACACCTTAGTTGAAAAGGAGGGAAAGCTTGCCATATACTATAGTAATAAGGAACTGGTCACTCACAAAGCTGAATGCAAATTTATTCTCATTGGCAAATTCCAATTAGGTCACCCCAAAATGGAAGTTGTTAGAAAATTTTTTGACAACTTTCCATTTGTTGGTGCTCGGCACTTGGGGCTAATTGATGGCAGACATATTATGATTAAATTGGCGTTAGAAGAAGACTATGCAAGACTATTTGTTAAGAAAACTATCTCCTTGGATGGAATTCCCATGAAGATCATTAAATGGACACCTTATTTTGATCCTAGTAAAGAACCTCCTATTGTCCTTATTTGGTTCAAGTTACATGGTCTTCCTCTACATTTTTTCAATCACAAAGTTCTCTTTAACATTGGTTTGGATTTTAGGAGACCATTGAAGATGGATTTCCCTACTTTTAATTTTTTAAGACCTTCAGTAGCAAGAATTCAAGTGGAGAGGGACATCACTCTCCCTATGGTGGAGGAAATTTGGCTAGGGTCCAAAGAGGAGGGGCACTGGCAGAAAATTGTCATGGAGCAAAAACCTTACTATTGCCATCACTGCAGGATGCTTGGGCACACCTCTGATAGGTGTTACAGGCTACATCCTACTCACAAGAAAAAAACCATAATGCCCATTGAAAAGGAAGACATCAAGGAAATCAACAAGAAACTTTTTGAGAACATTGATGCATCATTACATTCCACTGAGGTGGAGGCAACAAAAAAGCTGAAGATACTCCTAATTATCAGAATATACCCATTACACATCTTAAAGAAACCGCAAAACTTATACCACTTGCTGGTACACAACTTGAAGAGGGGTAATGCAGCATTGTGTCTTCTCTATTTCCCTATAAATATATGCAGGAACAAGCTATTAATACTCATCCTGTTACCCCAACAGAACTTGTAAGACCTTCTAAAAATTAGATATTTAAAATGCAGCAAACATTAGAACAATATTGGCAAGTTCAGAAAGCAAAAAAGAAAAAGAAATCTATCTTGGAAGAGAAGAAAAGTCTGACTGAAAATTATCAGCCTAGAAGGTTTTAAAAAATCTCAAAAGAACTCACCCATACAGCACAGAAGGGGGAGGACTAGATCTAGATCTCATCCCTCTTCACACCCAACACCTCATCATGATTAATTTTCTTTGTTGGAATTTCAGGGGTATTGCTCACCCGTCTTCCATGAAAAGAATTCTACATCTTAACAAAAAACACAAACTTTTGTGTATTGCTATGCTTGAGCCTTTGGTTCATAAATATCCACAACAAATCTTCTCTAGGTTTGTTGTTTTTTCACATTATGCTAACATAAATAATAAAATCTGGATCTTTTGTAGGAAGGAGATCATTTGGAATATTCAGGTTGATCATCCTCAGTTTGTTAATTTCTTTTTTAATACTAGTGGTCACAATGGTTTTGCCACCTTTGTTTATGATGATTGTACTAAGGCTGACAGAAGGGAACTTTGGAACTCCTTGTATACTATCATTAAATCTATGGATGCTTGCTTGTTAGCGGGAAGAGATTTTAATTGCATTGCTACCTCTGTTGAGAATTCTGGTGGAAGACCCCCTAATCTAACCAAAATGAATTAATTCTCTTATAATATTCTTCAGGCTAGACTGTTTGACATTGGTTAGAAGGGTCCTAAGTACACTTCGAAAAGAGGAGCTATTTGGGAAAGACTTGATAGAATTTTTGTTAATGATATGTGGTGCCAACACTTTTTGCATACTTTTGTTACCCATTTAAGCCTTGTAGGCTCTGATCACACGCCACTTTTAGTTTCCATTACTGTTAATGACTCTACTTATTCTGCTGCTCCATTTAGATATATGAATATGTGTTTTGATCATCATGCTTTCATTAACACCGTGACTGATGCTTGGAATAATTCTTCCAATCTAGACCCTTGGTCCAATCTTGTTCATCTACATTTAAATACTAGCAAGGTCCTAAAAAAAAGGAGCTGGAATGCTTTTGGTAATGTTTTTGCTGCTATGGAGTATGCTGAAAAGGAGGTGCTGGAGATGGAGAAGATTGTCTTAAATGAAGGTGAGGAGGAGAATTTGTTATTAGTTGCCCAAGAAAAGCTGCTTACTACCATAGATAGACAGGATAAAAAATTGAAACAAAAAGCTGTCATCAGCCACTTTAAGGAAGGGGATAGAAAAACTAAATACTATCATGCTTGTATTAAGCACAGAAGACAGTGCAATACCATCCACAGGATTCAAAATTCTGCAGGTATCTGGCTCTCTGATAATCACTCCATTGCTCTTGATGTTGACTACCAAAAAGCTTTAACTAAATCTGGAATTTAAAGAATCCCTATTGGGAACTTTTATTCTACTGAAGATATTTCATACACTTCTAATCTTTCTCTGGACCACATTCCCACTGCCCTGGAAATTTGGCAGGCACTTCAAACTATTCATAGCACTAAAGCTGCTGGTCCAGTTGGTTTTACAGTAGATTTTTACAAGAAATCATGGGAGATCATCAAAGATGAGGTAGTTTCAGCTATCCTTGGCTCCAATATACCTCCTTATTTCAATGTTTCCAACATTGTTCTCATCCCTAAAACTACTGTTCAGAAGAATTGGAATGATTAAAGCCCTATCAGTCTCACTTCAATTATCAGTAAATTGATCAGCAAAATTTTGGTTGACAGACTTCAACCTCACCTTGGCAGACTTATTTGTGAAAACCAATCTGCATTTGTCAAAGGCTGATCTATCATTGATAATGTGTTTCTTACTCAGGAGCTGCTTTTGGACTTAGATAAACCATGTAGGAGTAGAAATATAATTTTTAAACTAGATATCAGGAAGGCTTATGACACCATCTGCTGAGATTTCATTTCGGATGTCCTAACTACAAGAGGCTTCTCCCATGTTTTTTGTACTCTCATTCACAGGTGGCTCAAGGAAAACACTCATTCTGTCTTAATTAATGGGCAAACTTAGGGTCCTTTCTCTGCTTCTAGAGCTCTAAAGCAAGGGGATCCCCTATCTCCTACTATGTTTATCTTAGCTATGTACCACCTCTCAAGAATGCTTAATAAAAACCTTCTCCCCTTTAGTTTTGTCAGGTACCATAATAAATCCAAAGTTGCAGTCTCTCATTTAATTTATGTAGATGATATAATGGTATTTTCTAGTGCTAACAAGAATGCAGTGAAGAAGGTAGTCAATTGCCTACCTACTTTCCAATTGCACTCTAGGATGTTATTTAACTCAGATAATTGTAGCACTTACTTTAACAAGTTTGCTCCAATGGGGCACAAGCATTCGATTCTTGATTAAACCAAGTTCAATAGTTCTAAATTGCCAATTAAATATCTTGTACTTCAGCTGATCAAAGAAAGATCTGAACAAACTCAATTTGAGGATGTGCTGGAAAAAACTTCTACCACTTTATCTTGCTGGTCAAACTCCTTTTTGTGTAATGGAGGCAAAATTACTTTGTTGAAAATCATACTAACTGCTTTCCCTTCCTATATTCTCCAAATCACTACTATGAAGAAGAGTACTCAACTACAAATGGAAAGATCTTTTAACAGATTCCTCTGGGTTGGTCAGAGGTAGCAACTTCATTGGGCTAGCTGGCAAAAATTAGCTAAACCCACTTTGGCTGGTGGCATTGGATTTAAAGGGTTGCAGCATCTCGCAGCATCTCCTTCAAGTTAACCTCCTTCAAGTTAACCTTTATAAAATTTGGATCAATTTTAGAGAGCAGTAGTCCCTTTAAGCTAAATTTATGAGGATTAAGTACTTTAAGGAGAGCCACCCTTAAACTGTTGTAAGGAAGATTGGGGACTCTAGACTCTGGGTTCAGATGCTCAAAATCAGGGAGCAACCTGAAGAATTATTTCTCTAGGATCTTGGCAATGGTAAAATCAATTTTTGGCTAGATTCTTGGTGTCTCAAAAAGCTGTTGAAACTCAACACTGATAATATTAACACCCATTTGCAAGCGGCTGACTGTTGGGAGGACAATTCTTGGTCACTACCTTTCCTCAAAACTATTCTTCAATAACAGTCTGCTATCTAGATTAGCAGAATCCAATTTGACAGATCTAGAGCTGATAAATTGGTTTGGCAGGGCTATGCACATCAAGGCTTAACTAAATTAATTTATCTGAAACTCAACACTTGGGAGAAAAAACCTTAGGGTGATTTAAATTGGAACAAAAGCATGTCCCCTTCTATGTCATTTTTCAGCTGGAGAAAACTTAATGGACTCCTCCCAACTGATGACATACTTAAGATTAAAGGCCTAAGAGGACCCTCTCAATGTTTTTTTATGTGGTAAGGAGGAGGAGTCTATTCATCATCTGTTCTCAAATGCTGTTTTGCCAAGTAGGTTTGGAATAATCTAACCAAGTACCTCAACATTAACACTATGCATTTAGAGTGGCTCAATATTCTTTCCTATTGGAGGAGCTGGAATTTTGTAAAACTTGGAATTGTACCTTCTGTGGTGGCCTGGTTCCTTTCGATGGCTAAGAACAAGGCCAAATTTGAACATTAGCCTACCTTCATGTCTCATGTAACTAGAAACTGCATCTACTACCATCATAAATTAATTCTTCATCAGAAGTTTCCTTGCATTTGCTCTCTCCCCTAGAGTGAAAGGTCTCACTCTCCCAAAGTTACCACTATTCTTTGGTACCCACCTACCTGGCCTTATATCAAAATCAATATTGATGGAAATCTTTCTAACTTGGGTACTGGTGTGGGTGGTGTGTACAGGGATCATAACGGGCATTGTATACTTTATTTTCAAACTCCTGTTGCTGCCACAGATGCCTTGGAAGCTGAGTTAATTATTGTTTATCGGGCTATTACCTTGCCAAGATGATTCAATGGCATCATTTACTACTTGAAGGGGATTCTCAGATTCTCCTGCAGATGATACAAGAAGGCAGACCCTCCTCTTGGCACCATTTACAATGGGTAAAAAAGATCCATGCACTTAAAATTCTATGAATATTCAACTCTCTTTCATTTATAGGGAAGGGAATAGACCTACAAATTGGCTTGCCATATCTGGCATGTTTACACTGGAATGTGTTGTTTCTTACTCCCCACCTGCTGTACTCCTTTTTCTGTTGGCTGGGGACAATTTGTCTGCTCCACACTAAAAATTTACATCTTGATTCCTTGCTTCTTCTGATTTCCTGCCTTGATTATGATGGAGTGGCAGTTGCTGTTTGGGCCCCAATTTTTTGTGTTCTTCTTTGGAGACTATTTTCAGATAGATTTTTGTTTTTCTTTTTGGGGATCAATACTTGTAATTTTGGGGGTTATTTCTTCTCCTTTTTTATGTTTTTATTTTGAAAACTTTTGTAACTTCTTTTCCTTTTGATTTTAAACATGTAGGGAGCCATGAGTAGCTCTTTTCTTTATATATATATATATATATATAAAGTTTACTATATGACAAGTAATTTGAGTTTGGTCGAATTATTAAGTTCTAAAAGTTAGTCAAAATATTTATAAATATTTATTCATAAATATTATATTATTGTAGAATTTTTATGGTATTTTTATTTAGTGTTGTATAGTAAATTTATAAAGAAATATGTTAAAAAAAAACAACAAAAGTACTATAACATAGCTTAAGCACCAAACTCAGAGCCTGGTGACAGACACTGTAGTAGAGCCTATGCACCATTGTAACAAAGCCTAACTTCCATGTATAGGTTTCTTAACATGGATTTTCCAGAGAGCTCAAAGCTTAGGTGCCAACTTTTCAGCTCTTAAAGGCCCATACTTAGACCAACACACCAAATTATAGTGCCACAATGTTTTTAATGCTAAAATGAAAGATAATTAGAAAAGGGAGCCAGAGCCTTATCACCAGAACACAGTTCCTAGTCACCAAGCAGAGCACCTAGGATTTATTATTCTAGAGTTTGATTTGATGAACTAAATACAAATAGTCATGCATACCGAAATTCAAACAGACAGGGGGGTTGGGAGAGCTAACGATTGAAGTGCTTTCAATTACTTAAATTGTGATAGTGTGTTTGAGTATAAAAGAGTGTGAAGAATATAATTGAGTCTAGAGAGTGTATTCTGGTGTGTGTGGTGTCATAACAGTAAAGTTCATAAGGAGTATGAATAGAGTAAGATAGTGTAAAGAAGAGTTTTGTGGAGGAGAATTAGGAAGAATTTGGGCATAGAGTCTGCATATTTTATTACAAGATAATCTAGATGTAACTTTCCTTTTTTTACTTTTACTTTTACTTAGAGTTGAATACTTTTCACAAGTTGTTTGCAAGCATGACTTTTAACTAAGCTATTTTTTGTCAGATTAGTGTTTGTGTTGTGACTTTCATTTATCATGTTCTATGTGATAAGTGTGGATCTTTTAATCTTCTAAAAAATTTTGCTACTAGATTGGCAAGGTTAGTTATTAAAGTTAGTTGTAATCTAGATATTTCAGAAGGAAATTAGTGGAATAAATAAGTTAACATACATTACTTTGGTAGAATAGAAATATGACTATTAGAGTGCAATCAAAAGATAAATATGTGGGTTTTTTTTGCTTGCTTATGGGCACTATGTGTAATATTAAACTCTCATATTTTTTAATACATTGGAAGAGACTAAAGAGTGCATTTATTTTTAATTTCTTACAAAATAAGAAATTTATTGGATAAATTAAGATCATTTTACATCAAGAATTCAAAGAATTTTATTATGAAAAAAAAAAAAGAAAATATTTTGAATTTTAATATTTAGTATTAGAAAACTCTATTTGGAGAAATTTGGTAATTAATCTAGTTTTAGAAGTGACCTAGTTCTATATGAGATCAATATCTCAGACTCTGAATTTATATATTATTTGATCGAAACATACTTTTTATTAAACATGTGTACTTTAACACCATAGATAAGCTATTTTTTTTATTCAATAAATAGATCTTTGAAGCTTCCAGAAGTGGTGTCAAGGCCCTAGGTTTTAATGCTTAATTGCTAGATAGTTGGCTCAGAGACTTTATGCTCACAAAAAAATCCATGTTCAGACATCCTAACATGGCTCCTAGAATATTGGGCATAACATTGAGATGCTTCACTATTGTTCACAAAATCATTTTGATTTTAATTTTAAAGGTTTTCCTACACATAGACTTACAAATTCTTGAAATATATATAGAAAAAAATGAAACAAAGCCAAATATTTGCGGCAAGTTTTCATATATTTTCTTCACTCAATAAACAATAATTGATTCTTAATTTTTTAAAGTTTGAATTTCTTTTTGAATTTTGTGCTTAGGTATTTATTTTTCTTTCTTTTCTCTCCTTAAAAACAATCACACATAAGATAATTATGATGAAGAGGAATAATGGCACATATAATCTAGAAAATTTGTTAGTGTAGAAGAAGAGAGGTATGACTAGTCCATTACCTCTAGTAATGTTATTTCTAAAAGTGAGCTTAAGAGTTTTTTGAGGGCCGCAGGGGGGTGGGGGATGCAGGGTTGTGGTGGGTAGTATTATTATCCAAAAAAAAGGGAAATTTTTTTAAAGTAACCCTTAAGTTACTATTATCCTTACAGTGTGTGAGTTCTTTGAATACATTTTGGAACATCAATACTTTAAAGACTTTGTAAGGGATAAAGGGTCTCATTTGATAATGTTAAAATCAATTTATCCTACAAGTTACTCGGTTTAGAAATAGATGATTATTTATCCTTTATTAATAGACACTCCGATTTTGATTAAATCTTAAGTTTCTTAACTGGTATGAATCTAATGTTCAATGAAAAAAGAGAGGAAAGTTTATTAACTTTCATACCTTTGTTATGACTATTAAGTGAAAAGCTTAACATTAATTTATTTTAAAACCAATTTAAAGGCTAGTGGGAATATGAGCAAGGTGATTAAGATTAAACCTTAAGTTACTATTATCCTTACAGTGTGTGAGATCTATGACAATGTTATGGAACATTAAAACTTTAAAGCATTTGTAAGGGGTAAAGGGTCTCATTTGATAATGTTACAACCAATTTAGCCTACAAATTACTTGTTAAAGAATGAGATTATTATTTAGCCTTCTTAATGGACACTACAATTTTGATAAAATCTTGATTTTCTTAACTAACTCTAAATCTAACTTAAGTACTTGAAATTACTTAAATAGTGATGATAAGTTAGAGCATAAAAGAGTGTTAGAAATATAATTGAGGAGTCTAGAGAGTGTATCTTGGTGTGTGTGGTGTCAGTACAATAAAGTTCATAAGGAGTATGAGGAGTGTAAGATAGTGTAAAGAAGAGAGTCGTGGACGAGAATTTGGAAGAATTTAGGCATAGAGCCTGCATATTTTATCACAAGATATTCTAGATGTCACCTTATTTTTTTTATTTTTACTTTTACTTAGAGTTGAATACGTTTCAGAAGTTGTTTGCAAACATTACTTTTAACTAATTTATATTTTGTCGGATTAGTGTTTGTGTTGTGACTTTAATTTATCCAAGCTGATTTCATCATGTTCTTTACAAAAATATGTTGTTAAAGTACACATGTTCAAAGAATTATCTTCTGAAAAAAAAAGAATAAGAAAAAAATTTGAATTTTAATATTTAGTATTAGAAAACTCTATTTGGAGTTAAATTTTTTAATTAATATAATTTTAGAAGTAGCCTAGTTCTATATGGGATCAATATCTCGAACTCCAAATTTATAAATTATTTGATTGAAACATACTTTTTTGTTAAACATGTGTACTTTAACAACATCTATAAGCTGTTTTCTCCATTCTTTAAATGGATCTTTGAAGCTTCCAGATGTGGTGTCAAGGCCCTAGGTTTGGACGTTTAAGTGTTGGATAGTTGGCCCAGAGACTTTATGCTCACAAAAAAATCCATGTTAAGACATCCTAACATGGCTCCTAGACTATTAGGCATAACACTGGGGTGCTTCACTATTTTTCACCAAATCAGTTTGATTTTAATTGTAGGGTTTGTCCTAGAAATAGACTTAAGAACTCTTGAAATATATATTGAAAAAAAAGAAACAAAGTCATTTATTTTTGGCAATTTTTCATATATTTTCCTCACTCAATAAAAAATAATTGATTCTTTATTTTTGAAATTTCGAACTTTTTTTAGACTTTTTTGCTTAAGTATTTCAAATTTTCTTTCTTTTTTCTCCTTAAAAACAATCACACATAAGATCATAATGATGAAGAGGAAGAATGGCACACATAATCTAGAAAATTTGTTAGTATAGAAGAAGAAAGGTATGCCTAGTCCCATTGCTCATAATAAAGTTATTTCTAAAAGTGAGCTTAAGGCCAGAGGAAGGGAGGATGCGAGTTTGTGGTAGGTAGTACTATTATCCAGAAAAAATAGAAAATTTTTATAAAGGAACCCTTAAGTTACTATTATCCTTACAGTGTGTGAGTTATTTGTACATTTTGGAACATCAATACTTTAAAGCCTTTATAAGGGGTAAATGGTCTCATCTAATAATGTTACAATCAATTTATCCTACAAATTACTTGGTTTAGAAATAGACGATTAATTGTCCTTTTTTAATGGACACTCTGATTTTGATAAAACTATGAGTTTCTTAACTGGTATGAATCTAATGTTCAATGGAAGAAGAGAGCAAAAATTACTAACTTTCATGCCTCTGTTATGACTATTAAGAGAAAAGCTTAACATTATTTCATTTTTAAACCAATTTAAAGGCTAGTGGGAATATGAGAAAGGTGATTAAGATTAAGAAACCTCAAGTTACTATTATCCTTACAGTGTGTGTGTTCTATGACAACGTTATGGAACATTAAAACTTTAAAGCCTTTGTAAGAGGTAAAGAGTCTCATTTGATAATGTTACAATAAATTTAGCCTACAAATTACTTGTTAAAGAATTGGATGATTATTTAACCTTCTTAATGGACAATACAATTTTGATGATATCTTGAGTTTCTTAACTAACTCTAAATTTAATTTAAGTACTTGAAATTACTAAATGGTGATGATATGTTAGAGCATAAAAGAGTGTTAAAAAATATAATTGAGGAGTCTAGACAGTGTATCCTAGTGTGAGTGGTGTCAGTACATTAAAGTTCATAAGGAGTATGGAGAGAGTAAGATAGTGTAAAGAAGAGTGTCATGGAGGAGCATTTGGAAGAATATAGGCATAGAGCCTGCATATTTTATCACAAGATATTCTAGATGTCACTTACCTTTTTTTTTAATTTGTACTTTTACTTAAAGCTTAATACTTTTCGTAAGTTGTTTGCAAACATGAATTTTAACTAAGTTAAGTTTTGTGTGATTAGTGTTTGAGTAGTAAATTTTATTTATCCAAACTGATTTCATCTTATTCTATGTGATAACTGTGGATCTATTAATCTTCTAAAAATTTTTGCTCCTAGATTAGCATGGTTAGTTGTTAAAATTAGTTGTAATTTAGATAGTTCAGAATAAAATTAATGGAACAATTAAGTTAACACACATGACTTTTTTAGAATAGAAATATGACTACTAGAGTGCAATCAAATGAGAAATATGAATTCATTGGGTTTTTTGCTTGGTTATGGGCACTGTGTGTAGCATTAAATTCTCATATTTTTTAATACATTGGAAGGGACTAAAGAGTGCATTTGTTTTTTATTGCTTACAGAATTAAGAATTTTTTGGATAAGTTAAGATCATTTTACATCAAGAATTCAAAGAATTTTCTTATGAAAAATAAAAGAATAAATTTTTTTCTGAATTTTAATATTTAGTATTGGAAAACTCTATTTGGAGTTAAATTTGATAATTAATCTAGTTTTAGAATTGACCTAGCTCTACATGGGATCGATATCTCAGACTCAAAATTTATATATTACTTGATTGAAACATACTTTTTTGTTAAACATGTTTACTTTAACACCATAGATAAGCTTTTTTCCATTCCTGAAATGGATCTTTGAAGTTTCCACATGTGGTGTCAAAGCCCTAGGTTTAGACACCTGAGTGATGGATAGTTGGCTTAGAGACTTTATGCTCACAAGAAAATCCATGTTTAGACATCCTAACATGGCGCCTAAACTATTGGGCATAACACTGAGGTGCTTCATTATTTTTTACCAAATCATTTTTATTTTAATTGTACGGGTTGTTCTACACATAGACTTACAAACTCTTGAAATATATATAGAAAAATTGAAACAAAGACAAATATTTGTGAAAAATTTTCATATATTCTCCTCACTCAATAAACACTAATTTATCTTTATTTTTGTGAGCTTGAATTTCTTTTACAGTTTTTTTCTTAGGTAGTTCAATTTTTCTTTCTTCTTTCTCCTTAAAAAAATAGCAGATAAGATAATAACGATGAAGAGGAAAGGTGGCATATATAATCTAAAAAGTTTGTTAGTGTAGAAGAAGAAAGGTATACCTAGTCCATTACCCATAATAATGTTATTTCTAAAAGTTAACTTAAGAATTTTGTGAGGGCAGGGGGGCCGGGGGTGGTTAGTACTATTGTTCAAAAGAAATGGAAATTTTTTTAAAGGAACCAGAAGTTGCTATTATCCTTACAGTGTGTAAGTTCTTTGACAACATTATGGAACATCAATACTTTAAGGCCTTTGTAAGTGGTAAAGGGTCTCATTTGATAATGTTACAAACAATTTATCCTACAAATTGCTCAGTCTAGAAATGGATGATTATTTATTCTTTTCTATTGGACTCACAGATTTTGATTAAATCTTGAGTTTCTTAATGAATCTAATGTTCAATAGAAGAAGAGAGCAAAAATTATTATTTTTCATGCCTCTATTATGAATATTGAAGTGAAAGCTTAAAATTATTTCATTTTTAAACCAATTTAAAGGCTAGTTGGAATATGTGCGAGGTGATTAAGATTATGAACCCTCAAGTTACTATTATCCTTACAGTGTGTGAGTTCTATGACAACATTATGGAACATTAAAACTTTAAAGCCTTTGTAAGGAGTAAAAGATCTCATTTGATAATGTTACAATCAATTTAGCTTACAAATTACTTGTTAAAGAATTAGATGATTATTTAGCCTTCTTAATGGACACCACAACTTTGATGAATTCTTGAGTTTCTTAACTAGGTATAAATCTAATGTTCAATGGAAGAAGAGAGTAAAAATTATTAACTTCCAAGCCTCTGATACGACTATTGAGGGAAAAACTTAACCTTATGTCATTAATTTGCCAATTTAGAGGATAGTAAGAATATAAGCGAGGTGATTAAGATTAATACTATCTTCAAGTGTCATAGCCAGAAGGGCATGTCCATAAATGTAAGAAAAATCATATAAGAAAACATTTTAACATATTAAATTATAGTGCATTTATAGGTTATAACACCCTTCCCTTATTTATTTTCTTTGTACTCCAGCTAGCTCTTTAGAAGAAACATTTGAGGAGCAGATCTTTCTTATTTCATCTTTGACTGGAAATAAGATTTAATCATTTAAGTGATCCTCTCATGAGCTTGGTGAAATTTTTTTCTAGACATATTCCCTTCCATTTTAGAGCATCTTACATCATATTAAGTAGGTGTAGAACTTGAGAGAGAAGGCATTTTTCCTACAGAGAAGAGTTGATGAAAGTTTTAGTTCATAACAAAAGATAGGTAAGAAGTATCCCCATTCTACGATGGAACAACAACAACAATTCCTTACATGAATGATTTGAAATCAGCTTTCGTGCATATGTTATAGAATTGCTAGCTGAATGTTGTCTTTAATTGTACATATTTTTTCTATAGCACCATCTTTCTAACAATATTTCGGATGCAATTGTACCCAATAGACGAAGAAGTAGTTGAAGAAAAAGTGAAGAAAGATGAGGAATGAATTGGCAAGTATCCATGATTTTGTTTTGATTTATAAATTTGTTTTAATTATTCTATTATAATTAAGTTTTTTTTTTGTGAATAGAGTGGGGGGCAGGAAGTAATGAAATTTTCTTGTAGTTTTAAAAAATTTTATTTTTGTTGAAGCATTAAAGTTAGCAGAGCATCACAAAAATTTGGTATTTTTGTCATGACACCAGTTCCGAAATTTATATGTTTTTTTTTTTACTTTTGTTTCAAGCACCAAAAAGTTACATTAACAATGTTGTGGCAAACTAAAAAAAAGTTTGATTTCTATTAATTCATTGTGCCTGAGTGATTTTCATTTTATGTATATGACTTGATTTAATATTTGGCAAAAATCTTAAATTTAAAAGGAATAAGAGAATAAATTTGAAATTAAAATTGTATGAAATTATAAAATAATGAATAATTCACAAACTTAACAATAACTAAATTTTTTATTGAAACTATTATCTCTGCTGATATGGTCAACTTTAAAGTAAACATACACATAATTAAATTTAAATTAATTTGATTAGTTAATTGGTTATTAGTCTTATATATAACATTATGATGATAATTATCAACACAGATATAGTACTTGAAATAAAATATTAGTATTAAATTATGAATGATTGAAATATATTTGAGAATTGAAAGGCATTCAAAGTTATTATTATACTTAGCAAATAAAGTGATCCTCTAGAATTAGAAATAATAGAAAAAAGATCAAAATGAAAAATAGAATGAGAAAGAAAAAAATTTTGAGGCTAAACATTAATATAAAAAATGGAAACCTTACGTTCTTTTCTATGTCAAGATCAATTTTTTATTAAATTAAAATTAATTATATTAAATTTAAGATAGAAGCTAATAGTTATGATTATATGAATGATTCATATTAAAATTATATTATAATTGCTTGTTTATAATCCATTAAGTAAAATATAGATATTTTGAAGCAACGGGGGAGTTTTCTTTTAGAAGAGTAATATTGGAAGTAAGAACTTAGGATATTATTGGCTTATTACTATTGTCATTAATAAATTTATATGCTGATTTATTTTACCTAAAATTATTATTTGATCATGTTTAAATTTGAATATAATTACTACCAAATAAGTCCAAGTACATATTTGCATATATGTGATTACTTGATGATAAGTAATAGTTTACGTTTGGGGGTATTTGTTGAGTGAGATGAGTGAAATAAAATAGAATTAATTTTTTTTTAGAATTAAGTTTTTATGAATGTTTTTTACACTAGTTAAATCTTTTTGTTCATAAATATCCAAAAAAGAAGAAGGCAAGAGACTTGGAGAAAAATTCAAGGTAACATTGCAGTGTTGTATTTACAATGTTGCTGCATTTTGTGGAGCAAATGGATCTAGGAACTTGAGAACATAATGCCAAACAATTGTGTTTCAACAGCTATCCATTGAATCAAAAACTCAACAGTAGCAGATATAAATAGATTGGGATTTATAAATCAAGAGCTTATAGTCGCAATGTTGGCATTTGATGTCATAGTGCTAGAACATTCAATGATTTGGCCTATAAAACAAAAAAGAGCAGGGCACCATAGTGCAAATGTTTGAAGCAACACATTGATGATTGCAGCTGATTCAGAGTAAGAGTTATATAGCTTGGTGTCATATCACTATGTTATAGGCACCATAGTGCCACTCAATAGCGTTGTTGTGTTGCATCCCTTACAAGTTTGTTATAGAATAATTTTCAAGTAATTTTTTAGAGTTACTAGAGCACTTTGGAGAATTATTAGGTGATGACTCATTTGTAGACAAATGTGGAGATGTGTGGAGATGGACGCAATATGAGTGACGTAGTCTATGTGTTTGCGTGTGTTTGTGTGTGTGTAATTGAGAGTTAGTGAGTAAGAAAAATAAGTCAGGACAATACTACATTTGGAGAGAAGAAAAGTGGAATTAGATCTTGGAGATAATAATCTTGGTAATATTTTTCTATATTTGGATTTCTCTTGAGCAATTTTCACATTCAAATACTGTAATCTCTCTCTTTTCATTTCTAAGTGTATGAAACGATTTATTTCTCTAGATTTATGATATACTAAAAGTGGTGCTTGTGTGTGACTTGAGGGAATGTAATCATTCAGTTGTTTTCCTTTACATATATCATCAATTCGTTGTATTTTGGTCATACACAACTAATACTTGGGCGTGATTTATAGATGTTAGAAGAGTCCTATTGGAAAAAATTTAATTGAATCAAACACTACCTTGAGACATAAGCATAGAATATATTCTTTTCTTTAGGAGATATAGATTTCTTTTCTTTTATATTATGAAACACTATGTTTTTCTCCCACACAAGTTTTGCTTGAGTAAATAAATTAATTTGTAAGATTTTCTTCTATTAATTTAAATGCAACTCATATAATTTTTAATTTTTTTGTTCCGAAAGTTTAAACTTCAATGCATAATGAAAATTGGATTCAACTTCACAGCACAATTAATATTGGATTCATCTTAACCATGAAACATGTTTAATTTGAAGGTTCTTGATGGGGAAACATGTTTAATTCATGCCTCAAACATTAATATCATGTCTTACTTTTTTCTATTCATCTACAATCATAGCGGAGAGTTCTACCGAGTTTACTTGTGCTGAAACAAAGAAAATAATTGAAGGGTGAAGAAGAGTATGAATGGCCGAGGTGCTAAGCCGTCCATAATTCTTTTTTATCTTAATTTAGTTTTCATCTATGGTTTTATGGACACATTGATTTTACACAATTAAGTTTGGCATTAGGATGAATTACATAACGTTCTTCTGTTTGAAAATATTTATATTATATTTCAAAGACTAATGAGAAGATACAAAATGCTTAGGAAGAGTTGTATTCCTTTGAGTGTTGATATCGATGTGATGAGTGATATAGGGGCTTCCTCCCAAGCTATTGGTCCCTCCTAAAATACCATAATTTAATGACTTTACTTTATATCATTAAGTACTCTATTTGAATTTGTACGCTTTGAAGGCTTTTTGGAGCATAAAAGGATTATTTGCATGAAAACTTTTGAAGTATTCAAATGTTGGTTTTAACAATGTTATAATAGAGTAAATTGCCATATTTTAGAAAAAATAATTCTTTTTAAGAAGAAAAATGAATATCTTCATTAGTCGTGGCATTTCTTACAATGTAAATGCAATGTTTTGATTTGTTTAATTATAATATGCAACAATTTTCATGGTGACGTTGATTTGTTTAATTTTTTATAATTTCAGTATTGCATGTAAGGTTGCAAATGAACAGAGTTAAGTGGAGCAAGAGCATGTTCAAGTTAGACCTCGAGCTCATTTATCAAAATTTAATTTGAGCTATGTTAAATTTGATTTGAGCTTTTATGATTGTGTTTAAGCTAGATTGGTTTAAGATTAGTGTGCTTGAACTCAGCTTAAGCTTAATTAGAACTCAATACATAATGAGATTATTGAGCTTTTCAACGCATAGCTCGTTTAACGCATAGCTCGTTTAGCTAAAAAAAAAAGCCTTAATTGAACCTTATAAGAGTAACTTGCTTGAAAAATAATGACCCTATAAACCATAAAAAATAAATTTAAAATAATATCGTTCATGATTAAGTCTTAATCAGCTTTATTTAAAGCTTCCAAAGGTTCATTGTTCATAATCTTTAAATGATATTGTTTATGATAATAAATAAATCAGGGAGTTAATTAAATCAGAATTTACAAAAACGTGCAAATTTACTCAATTAGTTAATCAAACAATAATGAACAAGCTCTAATTTATTTCAGTCAGGAACGGTCATATTATTTGATATATTAATGGAACTAATTGTCAATGCTATTTTGGAGTGGGCACATAACCTGCAAAAATTCATGGAAGTCCTGATCAATGAAAGAATATGATTTAAAAAATATTAAAATTAATTTCAAA
This sequence comes from Phalaenopsis equestris, assembly GCF_001263595.1. NCBI lineage: Eukaryota > Viridiplantae > Streptophyta > Magnoliopsida > Asparagales > Orchidaceae > Phalaenopsis > Phalaenopsis equestris. The sequence goes on from NW_018219030.1 coordinate 31,825, forward strand.
ATTCTCTTATCTTAAAATCCGAATAGTAATGAACCAAACTCTGAATAATTAAACAATTAAAAAGTTAATCAAACACAAAATGCAAATATAAATGAGTGTCTAAAACGATTTATGGAAATATAAGTTGTTAGATAATATGCACTTGAAACGTTTTACATGATAAGCATAGAAGAAAGAAGAAAAGTTAAAAAGTATAACCGTATAATAGTTGGCCTACAGGATATATGTGCGAGTGTTGTAAATAAAATGCTCAAAAAAAATTGCTTCATGCATAAATATAAGTTCTAATATCATCAAACACCAACGACCAACATAAACTTGTGTCCATAAAATAATAAAAAGTAGTTCACAACATAAACTTATGTTAGTAAGAGAGATTTGAGGATAATAATAACATACATCTCATTATACTAAACTAAACACAAGAATATTTACAGAATGAATCAACTAATAAATATTCAACTAAGCAACAATAAGTAAATGAACTATAAATTCAAGCAAAATCGAGGAACAATTTAGAGAGATTTTCTTACATTCATCACTATTTCTCATCAAAACTATGATTCCACTCTTTAAACTTTTTACCTCTTAATATTTTGAGCAAATAGGTTGAATGCCTTTTTCTTTTGCTTTCATTCCAATAAACATTCCAATAAATAATAATCTGTACAATCTATTTTAGATACATAATATTTTGTATAATATATTTTAGGTAACTTAATTAATACATATTCCTAATCTAAATATTCAGCTAAAAGGAAAGAATCTTGTGCAAATATAATATTTCCTTCTTTGCAGCATTGCGAAGAAGGAAACTCTTTATTCTATCTGATTTTCTTTATTTCTGATAGATATTCCCCCTCAAATTGATACTGGCTGATCAAGAAGCATCAATTTGCCGACAAGAAATAGATGACGTTGTCGAGAAAGAGCCTTAGTAAATATATCAGCGGTTTGAAGATCAGAAGTGATATGAGGAAGAGATATAACACCATCCTCATAGGCTTCTTGAATGGAATGACAGTCCACTTCAATGTGTTTCGTGCGCTCAAGAAAGACGGGATTAGCAGCAATTTGGATAGCACTAGTATTATCCGCATGAAGAGAAGTAGACTCAAGCTGAGAAAAACCAAGCTCCACCCAGAAGACAAATGATCTTGGAATAAGCAGAGGACATAACGCGATATTCTGATTTAGTAGATGACTTAGACACTTGATCTTGTTTCTTGCTCTTCCAAGTGATTAAAGAGTTGCCAAGAAACGTGCAACATCTAGTAATAGATTAGTGTGTATCCGAACAACCAACCCAATCGACATCACTACAGGTTATTAAGATAATAGGAGACTCCGCAGAAAAAAACAACCCACGATGAGAAGTACCTTTCAAATACAAACAATACGTCAAACTGCAGCTAAATGAAGATCTGTAGGTGGTTTCATAAATTGACTAACTTGTTGCACAGCAAATGAAATATCAGGACTCGTAATAGTCCCATAATTGAGAATCCCAACTAATTGTTGATATAGAGATGGTTCATATAGAAAATAACCATTATTCTGTTGATATTTAACATTTACTCTCAAAGGAGTATCAGCAGAATGACCATCTTGAAGACCAACCAAAGTAATGGGTCCCTTAGTACAGTTGTGCTGATGAAGAAAAATACTAGCAGGAAAAGAGTGAATCTCGAGTCCTAAAAAATAAGTTAATAGAGACAGGTATTGTGAAGCTAAGAAAGGTATTGTGAAACTTTTCAAAACAGGCTCGTGGAGCCTATTTCAAATCGTATAGGGACTGTTTGAGCTTACAAACATCATGCGAAGCTGTAGAAAACAATCCTGGTGGAGGAGTTATATAGACATCTTCTTTGAGATCCCCATGTAAGAATGCATTCTTAACATCCATCTGCTTTAACAACCAGCCTTTAGATGCAGCAATAGATAATATCAACCAGATAGAGGTCATCTTAGCCATAGGTGCAAATGTTTATTCATAATCAATCCCGTATTCCTGTCGATTGCCAAGTGTTACCAATCTTGTCTTATATCTGTCAAGAGAGCCATCAGATAGGAGTTTACGAGAAGAAACTCATTTACAACCAATGGGTTTAACACTTGTAGAACATGAGATAATATCCCAAGTGTGATTGTCTTGAAGTGCCTGAATTTCTTCTTACATGGCTTTGACCCAATAAGACTGTTTAGCGGCCCAAAAGTAAGAGGTAGGAACAATAGTATTAGTTAAAATCACAGAATACCCATATCTATCTGTAGGACGGATACGCCAGGTTGATCGTCAAATACTTGTTACTGCACTTTCAGGATCAAGGTCGGGGAGGATTGAAGGTGAAGTAGGCAGGCGTCATTTATAGACAATGTCCGGCTTGAACCTTTTATGAGCAGAAGAATTATCAAATTATGGAAGTATAACTGTATTTGGTGTCAACACATGATGCTAAAAATAATATTCAAGTTCAAAGAAAATCACATTTCGAGAAATATGCCATCGACTATTAATCAAATCATAACACATAAAACCTTTATGATTAGGACTGTACCCCATAAAGTCACATCTTACTGACTAAGCTACCAACTTATAATTAGTATGTTTCTCAAAAAGTCGATAGTTGGGAGAATCATACTTTAATTGTTAAGATGGTAAACGATTAATGAGATAAACTGCAGTAGATAAAGCTTCAGTCCAAAATTTAGCTGGAACAGAAGATTCTATCAGTAATGTGCACACAATATCCAATAGATGTTGATTTTTTCATTCACCAACTTCATTTTGTTGCGGTGTATAGGGACATGAACATTGTGAAACAATAGCTTTTGTTATGGAGAAATACTTGAAACTCACGAGACATGTATTCACTGTCATTGTCAAACTGTAAGGTTTTAATGCAAGCAAGGAACTGAGTTTCAATATATGCTAAAAATGTTTGAAATATAGTGAATACTTTTGATTTGGAACACAAAAAATAGATCCAAGTAAATCGACTGCAATTATCAATAAATATCACAAAATATCTATATTGAGCATGTGAAATCACTGGCGTAATTCCCTTAACATCACTATGAAAAATTTTAAAAAATTTATTGGCACGATTGTTTGAAATAGGAAAAGGTAATTTCTTACTTTTTTCAGTTTTAAAACAGAATAGTCAACTACTAAACTATTATCTGTAGAATAAAAAACACCACTTTTAAGTAAATGCTTCAACACCATATCATTTGGATGGCCCAGTCTTCTATGTCAGATGCTTTCTTTTATCTCAATAAATGAAGAAGCTAATGACATATTCTTAGAACAATAAATTGTAATGGAAACAGTCTGCCCACTATAGGCCCCATCGCTATCACCTTCCTTGACACTTAATCTTGCACAATACAACCATCATGATAAAAATGTACGTCACATTTATTATCCACAATTTGTCCAACGGAGAGTAAGTTAGTAGATAATTTTGGAGGAACCAAGACATGTCTAAAGGAGTTAATATCACTAATTGTCATAATTAAAATATTATTTCCATCAGCAACCTGAATATGTTGAGTACCAGTGTACGCGCAATAGTTAGGCATAAATCAGCTGTGTCATTCATATGATTTGTGTCGCCTTAATCAACAAACCAAGGAGAAGGAAAGGAAGTAATAGTGTTACCTTTCCCGTGAAGACCAAGAGCAGAAAAGGCAGATAGAATCATTTGTTTAACCATATATAGTTTGACAGCTGATTGATTATTAGCAGCAACTGTGGATGTCGAGCTAGGATTGTGAGTGTCGAATATCGTGGGATAAAGTGCTTGTGATATGCGGTTTTGGGGTCGTGTACCGTAAGAGTATGTATCTTTTGCTTGCAATAATTACATAACTTATTTTCACAATATCGTGCAATATAACCAAATTTCTTGCAGTTGTAGCACTGCATTGGTCCCTTACCTTTCGTCTTAGCAGCATATGCCATTTTAATTATTTCTAATGATTGACCTGTTGTACTGATAGCAATTTGTGTCGCCGATCTTTGTTCTTCATGCAGTAATTGCGCAAAACACACATCAAAACAAGGAACTGGATCTCTGTTAGCAACCTAGCTCCAGTAGTTTCAAATTCAGGTCTGAGTTTCATTATAAACTAATCACGATGACTTTCTTCATCAATAGCTTGAAGACTAGCTAAGTTCTCCTTTGACACCTTAGCATAGATAATATCAGTACATTCGCTCCACAAATTTAGAAAGCCAGAATAATATTGTTCAATTGAAAGATTAACTTGACTATAGTTACTCATGTCAAGTTCCAATTGGAAGTATTTCACAGAATTATCTTGATTATAAACACACTTCAAGTATTCCTACATTTCTTCAGTTGTGTCAAAGGATCATAAATTGTTCACCATATAAGCCTCAAAAGATCCTAAAATCCAGGAAATAATCTGAGCATCCTTTGATTCCCATTGACAAATATCTTTTGCCTCAGTTGGTGCTGGAGAAGACCCGTCATTTAATAACATTATGTGCTGAAATTCCCATGCGACATATTTCTTACACGTAAATCTGATAGTTAGGATTTCAGAAAACATTCTAAATAGAATTTTTGTTGATCAAAATCAACCAGAAATCAAAGAAACGCAAGATATCAAAAAAAAAATCCCAATCGTTGATCTAAATAAACCTGAAAGATTCAAAAAATTGTGCACTGCCATAAATTAGGAGAGGAGTCCAAAGCCAAAGCTGAAGCCCCCTATCCTTAGAGTGACACGATCTAGGAAGTATATCAGCGCTGAAATACGTTGACTATAACAAAGCCGAAGATACAGATATGGGAGATATCGATGCTGAAACATGCCTATCACAAATATAAAGCCATGTCGAATATTTAGCATCTGAATATTGGGAGTCGTCTGCTTCTCGTTGAGAGCTAGTCTTGTTTGCCCTAACTGCTTCCTCTGTGTTGCTCGCTCGACCGCTATTCCCCTGCCAGAATTCCCGAACTGCCGCTATCACTTGACTGCTTTCCGAACTATCACTCGATCGCTCCCTCTGTTCGACTGGCCGAACTCACACTTGGCCGCTCTGATATCATGTCAATATTTTGAGCAAATACGTTGAATGTCTTTTACTTTGCTTTTATTTCAATAAATAATAGTTTGTACAATCTATTTTAGGTACATAATATTTTTTATAATCTATTTTAAGTAACTTAATTAATACATATTCCTAATCTAAATATCCAGCTAAAAGGAAAGAATCTTATGCAAATATAATATTTCCTTCTTTGCAGTTGTGAAGAGGGAAACTCTTTATTCTGTCTGGTTTCCTTTATTCCTTATTGACATTATCATAACCCTAATTCATTAAAAAAGATGGAGAAATATTAACACCAATAGATATTTCATACAAGTACAAAACATTGTACTCTTCTTTTGCTTATACTACCTCAACTCAATTTTCAAGGCAAAAAGATTCATATTCAAAGTTCTCTTGAACTTTTAGAGAATATTGGAGTTTAATTATCGAGATCCCTGTCGGTCGTTTTAACTTCGTGATTTGAAAAAGTGATGATTTTGTGATTTTAAAAATAATTTAAATATGCATATAACCTTTTTTATTTTTAAAAGTAACATTTTAATTTTAAAATAAATGAGACCAAACGGGTCTCACATTTTAAATAGTTTAGATGATTGAATACAATACTACAAGTAACACACTTATCTCGAAGAATAAATATATCACTTGTAATAGGAATTCAATCACCTAAACTAAAGAATTTGTGACATCCATTTTAGTCTGCGAAATACTTTATAAAAAGGCCAACAAGTTCCCCTACCTAACATAAAAAAATTAGATATGGTTTATTTTATATGGGTTCCAAGTTCCCTATAGAGGCAATCTCCTATAGTTAATTACATCTTAAATGACTCGGGGTCACTTAAGAAAATTCTCAATTAAGATCAGGTGGTGTTGCCTTCTAGATTTCAAAGTTTATGTTTTCACGATTAGACATGAGAAAATCAAATGGGAATGGCTCAAAATAAGAACAATTATCTTAAGGAATTCAAAGGAATGAGTAATAGGAGACATCAAAGATCCAGGAGAAACCCCAGAGATGTCCCAACTATCCTAATATTTAGTTTTAGGTCTTTGAAGTGATGTTTATTTGATATTTCAATTCTACAAATTATTTACGATTTAGGACTTATGTTTACACAATATCGGCCTGTGCCAATAACATAAAAAGATAGGAGAATTTACACTGTACTGCATGGTAACCTTGGAATCCTAACGTGTTAGGACTTATAATTACACAACAAGGTTGTGCAAAAAGCCTAAAAGTGACATGTGAGGGTTTTACGCTGCGTCGGGCAAGCCACCTCGAATTCCTAAGGGTTATTATTTAAACTAAGGAAAGTGTATAGTGTTGTGAAAATTATTTTGTTATTACAAATTCATCTTAAAGTTGTTCTTTGCCGTGCTGCCCGTGATGTTTGCTCCAAACTCCTCGTAGTACAACCTTCTGGTTTAGTTTTAATTTTGAAAATACACCTAACCAGTAGGTTATCCTATACTAAAGCATGGTACAAAAACTAAGCAGTAAAACATGCAGTGTGAAGGAAAAGCAACAATGTATTGTACAACAGAGAAGAAAGATAGTATAGCATGCTTACAAAAGAAATTATTGTAATGTAAATCAAACCTATACACTTAGGAGGCCATTGTTCCTTTAACTTTAGCTATTATGCGCTGTGTAAAAGGAGAAAGAACGACCTGAAAAACTTGAGAAAAACAGGTAAATCTAGAAAAAAGACAAACAAATAAAACAAAATACAATATCACATATAAAGGACCAAGAATAGGAGATTTATATGTGATATTGGGAATGTCCCCAATTGCCAGGAGGATCTGAGTGTAAGACTCAAGCTCAAATCCCGGAGCATTGGGTTTCAGTTTTGGTTAAGTTAAAGTAAGAAATTCATTATTTAATTTAATTAAATCAGTCATGAATCACAATCTAGTGCATCCTCGTGTCTAGTGTCCTAATTATCTCACGAACTAGGGTAAGATGTTTGGCTTCTTAGGTTCATTTGAACATTGAAAGGATGAACTCACTCAATGTGTGCTCCTAAGACCTAGGAAGCCTACACTTTAGTTTGAGCTTGAAGTGTTCTAAAGTGTCTAACTTCAATTAAGTGTCTTTCAACTAATCCTCGAACAACTTTAGATCAAGCTTAGCTCCCTATCAGGCTCCTAAAACCTAGGGGTAAACCTATAATTTTGACAAAAGCGGTGTGAAATGTGCTTAAATCCTAATTAAAGCAACTGGGTTTAAGTTGATTCAAAGCTTAAGGAACCTAAATGCAGGTCTACTGATCATTCAATCCATGTCCCTAATCGTTATCTAAGCTCTCACTTTCTTACAACCCTAAACTATTCTTCCAATTTACAAATTTATATTTCTTATGTAAAAGGAATGGTGAATGGTTTACTATCCTATATCCTCTTCAAGTTTTATCATCTCAAAGAACCAAATTTCAATTTTTTTTTTAATTTCCTCTCCCTTTCTCTTTCCCCCATATTTCCCATAAAACCATGAAGCTTTCCCTCATATTTCCCTTAAAACCATGAATCGTTTCTGAAGAGAAATAAATCAGAAATTCTCATTTTTAACATGCCATTAAGAAAAAACAAAACAAACAAAAAAGAGGTCGATCCACTTTTAAAACAAAGTCAAATCAGTAAAGCCTAGAGTAAAATCGTGAGAGCGTTGGCTTAAAAGCATTAAAAAGTCTTTAAAAAATGACCGAATCAATCTCAAAAATTAGTTTTAAAAGCCTCAAAATATAATTTAAACCTTCACAATCAAAGCTTTGGAATGTGGCAAATAAACCTTTAAAAATGTTTCCTAAACATATCACTAGAAAGTGCTCTAATTACGGCTCACCCAAACAATTAACTGACCTTCACATCAAAGGTGAAATTTCACCACATTAAGATTTGCGGCTAGGGATAATGAGGAAGAAAAACCAATCCCAAACCAAAAATATTTAATCATAAAAAAACTAAAACGAAAGACCCACATTCAGGGGAAATGAAAAAAAAGCTAAATCCGAGCCAAATATAAGAGCTGAAAAACAGATCATAATTTAAGCTAAATCAAGCCCAATACATGGGTAAACTGAGCCTACCAAAGGGGGCAAACAGAGCACATCTTTTCAGCATTTATTGTAAACAGGAATATCAACAATAGAAACTTTGATAATTTCATTCCAATCATGCATTGGAACAAAGGGTAGCAAGATATACAAGATATGAACCCCAAACACATTTTTTTAGCTCATAAACCTAGTTTCCAGCATGTACTTTATCAAGGGGCAGCAAGAGAAGAAATAAATGAGCTCAAAATACAATTCTCCAGCTCATAAACATAATTTACAGCATGTATTCTATCAAGGGGCAGCAAGATAAACTAGATATGGGCCCCAAATATAATTTCCAGCTCATAAAAAATAATATTTCCAACATAGGAACAAAACCGGGACCATCAAAGGGCTAAAATAGCAAAGATTTCAGCCTAGACATGATATCAAAAGGAGCCAAACCGAGCCCAACCATATGTGGAAAACAGGACAAAAAAAAATCCATTTATAATTTGATTCAAAAGAAGCCCAAAATGAACACAACACATGGGTAAACCGAGCCAAACATATCAGCAAAACAAATGCAAATATCTCTTGTAAGAATCCATCTTAAAAAGAGTTAAAGCTGAACCCAACAAGTGAGCTAAATGAAATGTCATTTTCAGCTATTATGAAGCCAAGACCGAGCCTTCCAACTATGATAAAAACAGAGAAGGTTTTGCAATAAGGATCCAACTTCAAGGAGACAAAAACCGTTCCCAAGCAAATGGGTTAAAACAACTAAAAAAATATTTTTCCTTAAAACCTCACATGTCACGATATTGTGCCAACAGGTGCTTCATAAAAAAGAATTCTAGCATGAGTTGAGTCCCAAAAGAGCCAAACCAAACACACCAAATAAGCTAACTAAAATGCAATTTCCAACTATCATGAGGCCAAGACCGAGCCCTCCAAAAAAGTGCTAAAACATAGAAAATCTTCCAGCTAACATTTAATTCAGCATAACCAAAATCGAAACCAAGGTAGCGGCAAAATAGAGAAAATTTCCAACATATATTTCAGACAGTGATAGGTAGCTTGAAATAGATAAGCTTGAGCCAATCATTCATTTTTGAACATGAGTAATAAAGGAGTTTCATAACCCATTCTAACATGCATTTCCATAGGGGCAAATCTCATCTCAAAGCCACCTTTACGATACTTCCAAATATCTCAAGCAAGGAGAACAAAGACAGCCACACATGCTTTGTTTTCACCATTTCTAGCGAGTATCCAAGCTTAAATTTTAAAATAATCCTAAGCTTCACTTCCATATACTTTTTATAAGAGAATGGAGATGCCTTTATATGCCATCCAAAATAGTGTAAAATAGAGGAGGGGAGAAAAATACCTCTTAATGCCCACTTAAAGCAAAAAAAAATGTAAGAAAGATCCAATAAAGTGCCTCCCAAAGAAATCTTCTTCCCTAAAACTTCAAAAAAAGAGTAACCGACAAATCCTTTAAACTTCCAGCACACTAAAAGCTAGCCAAACAAAAATTTTGACAGAGCCTTCTTCTTGAAAGCCTTAAGAAACAACCACCAACGGATGCTCCACACCCCAACACACGAAAATCAAATTTTAAATAAGATGTTAGTGGAACTTGCTCCCCTAAAACCTCCCACAGTAAAGAAGAAGGAAAACAGTCTCTCGGGCAGAAAAGAACGCAGCCTCTACAACAGCACCCCAAAGCCACTCCTCTCCTTTTTCTCCAGAAATTTTCAACAACCCTCAGGCCGCAGAGGATGAAAAGAATAAGTAAGAATGAAATTAGAGGAGATTTTGGCAGCACCTCCCCATTCTCAGAAATTTTGGCCAACCCTAGACCTTCCCCAAATGGGATTTTATAACCACAAGAAAAGGGGAAAGGGGTCATTGTACCTCAGTTGGAGTGGTTGAATGAGGTATCGGGAGAGGAAGGATCGCATTTAGGGAGGAGGAGATGACCTCGAGAAGAAGAAGGGATCGACCACGAGGCATACGCCAACAGGCGAGCCACGCGGTTGAGCAGAGCTCGAGGAGGCAAGTCGCGTGCGTGCATGGCAGAGGAGACGCGAGAGAGGAAGACTGGGCTTGGCGAGCCATGGCGCCGCTCAATTGTTCCATGCCTGGGAGATGAGTCGCGGAAGTTAGGGCACGCCCGAGCAGCTCTCGGTTAAAGAAGGGAAAAGAAACACGCGACTGGAGGAATGTCGCGGGTTAGGTGAATAGAAATTAGGTTTAACATAATTATAATTTAGGATTAAATTTTATAAAAAGTATTTAATATTTTGAAAAAATAAAAATTGAATTTGTGTTTTATTCGTGCGTCGTAACATATCGAATGTGAATGTCCTTTCTAGGTATTTTTGACATTCCAAAAGTGCTGACGCGATCCATTTTGTCGTCGGAGGTCATTTTGATGAGTTCATCGATTTGCGTGCAAATTTTCTCATGTCAAAAATATGACAATATGGGTTTGTTGACCTCACTTTTGGTTGAGGTTTAGTTTTTTCCCTTTTAGTAGCCTAGGGTCTAGCCATAGGATTTTCCTATTGACTATTCTTAGAAAACTAGACATGGAACCCTTACTACTAGAAATTCCAAACTCTTCTCTACTCAACTTGAAGTTCCACATGTTGATCCTAACCTCTAACACTTAGTAGGTAGGGTCACTATGGGGGAAACTCAAGATGAGTCAACCTTAGGACTACTGGACCTTAAGGTTAACCCTGGGTGTTGGTTTGAAGCTAAGGCACTCACTACACTTACTACACTCATATACACCCACATTCACTCACAACCCTAAACTCAAATTTCTAGCCTAGATCCCTTGACCATTTGGGATTGTCGGCACTATTTTTGGTTTGGGGTTTACCCGTAAGAAGTTGTCGGTCATCGGAATTGAAATCCCATTGCCCGCTTCGGAAGGACGTTTTAAAAAATTTTAGTTTTGAAAATGATGAAGTCAAACTGACCCCATAATTTTCATAGTTTAGATGAAAGAGCACTTTATCTCAAATCATGTATCTATCC
>NW_018219030.1:45098-46431 GCF_001263595.1 Phalaenopsis equestris
TTTAATTTAATTCATATAATTATTTTCATGCAAAAATATGCATCTTCAAAGAAAATTCCAAAAGATGATCAGGACAACTCTTAATCACTTGAAATTTTTATGTAAGCTATCCCTAGACCAGAAAGTCGTTTGACCAAAATTTCATAATTTTTTGAATTTTCTGTGATTTATTAAAATTAATTGAAGTTTTGGGGACTTTAATAAAAATAAAATATTTTAAGTGTTGAAAAATAGATTTTTTTTTTATTTTTGGAAAATCTCTTTGAGGTTAGAGAACCCAGAGAAATTTTTTTTGTATTATTTTTATTTTATTTTTATTTGATTTTTTTAGAATTATATTGTGAAAATTCCATTTTTAAACCTTAAAAAATTAATTTAAGGTTCAAAAATAGATATCTTTATTTTTGAATTCAAGAAAAATATTCTAATTTTTCCTAAGTGTTTAGGAAGTGATTTAGAATATTTTTATGATCTTTTTCTATGTGATTTTTGTAATTTTTAATATTTTTTTAATTATTAAAATAATTAAAAATGGATTAAAAATTAGGTTTGTATATTAAATATCATTTTATTTTTATTAAATCCCCATGATGTCAAAGAACTCAAAAAACTAGGTTTGATAATTTTTGGAGTTATATTTTGATTTTTGAAAATTATTTAAGTGTTAAATTTGATGATGATCTTTAAAAATCAATTAAAAATATCAAATGATCTCAAAATCCTCAAATGACTTGAATTTTTTATGGTAAGTTTTCTAACTGATGAGCCACAATAGAGAATAAAAATCAAGTGATTTTGATCTCTATGTACTCCAAATTAAATGTTTTAAGTAAATTAGGGTTTGCTCAAAACAGTAATGCTTTGACTCTTAAAAATTATAAAATTATTTCTTGAGATTACTCTTACCTTAGGAAACTTACATGAATTTTTTTAGAATTTTTGAAGCTACATACAATTTTCTATAATTATTTGAGTAAAAATTGTATAAAAACTTAGAAAATTAAGATCTCTGTCTAGAGATCTCCTATATCTTTGAAAAAGTACTAAATTGTGCACCTAGACAGAGGCTACGACATATAAAAATTTGGGGTCAAGGTAATAATCCAATATGAATGAAGAATTGAACAACCCTAGCCCTAATTCATTTTTTTAAAAATAATTTATGCATCAAATTAATGTGAAAATAATTTCATATGATTCTCCTCTATTCACTGAGCAAGGGAGTATTTTTATTTTATTTTTATGAATTGTCTATGCAAAGATATGGATTTTTGAAGTCTATGGGCTATTTTCTGAATTTATTAAATACCCCTATTTATTTATTCAAACCACG
>NW_018219030.1:46661-47908 GCF_001263595.1 Phalaenopsis equestris
TTTTTTAAATTGTTCGTCTTGAAGAGACGAACACATCTATATGGTAAACATACTATGAAATCAAGCCATCATAAATGGAGAGCTCACGAAGGCTCGGGAGAGTGAGTGAGGTTATACCTTTGCTCCGAGAGGTTTGGCTTCATATAGAGATTCTTCACACCTTCGTTGGGTCTCAAAGAGCTTAGAGATGAAGCCTATGGCTCTGGTGTAAGGTCTATGTATGATTTCGACCAAAGCCGATTTTGGGTGTTGGTTGAGAGCTATGGTAGAGGCTATTTTAGAGTGGGAATTGATGGGGGTTTGGCTTCCTTCACTGTTGTGAAGGTGTAGAGCCAATTTATTTGAAGTTTGGTGCTGTATAGGTTTGGATTGAAGTTTGTCCCGGTTTCGGGCAGGAATTCAAACTCAAAATTGGATTTCTGTGGTGGAATTGGGAGAGGGAAATGGATTGTAATGTTCTAAGGGACTCTTAGAGAAGCTCTCTGAGGAGTTTGGGAGGCCTTGGTGAAAAATTTTTCTTACCACCTTCTTCATGGCCGTGAAGGGCATTTTATAGAAATTGGCCAAGGGGAAGCTTGACTGGCCAATTGAGGGGTTAGCCCCACTGCTTAGGTGTTAAGCAGAGGAGCTCTCAGCTCAATTTGGGCTGAGGTGGCTTCTTGGCATGAATTTGGGTATTGACCATGTGGGGGCTCATGTGGGGGCTCATGGATTTGGGCTTTAGCTTGGGTTAATGTGGTTAACCAAGGGTTGGGTCATGGTTAAAGCTTATAATGAGCAGTAAAAATGGCACCATAGAGTATTGACATGTGGTATAGCAAGTGGTTTGATTTAACTTTCTCTTTATCCCTTTAAAAATTAAAAAAAAAAATTTTACCCATGAGATAAATATCAAGCTTAACCATGGGTTGGTGGCTGGTTTTAAACTCAACTCTAGAGTTTTGGATGAGTTAAGGTAAGGCTCATTTGACCATGTCAAGCTCAATTGGTTTGGATTTGGCCATAAGTCCAAGAAGGTGCATATGACCAAATCTTGTGTTTGGACTAAGTTAGACATGTTAATTAGCCCAATTAAATAGGGTATTTTGTGTAAGAGACCATGAGTAACAACTTTCATGAAGGGTGAAAGTCATTTTCAGGTCAATTGGTTAATCAATTTGGTGGATTTTTTATTTTTGACCCATTTTAAGCATGTTGGGCTAAGTTTGGGTCAAACTTGGGCTATCCATGGGCTAAGTCCAAATTAA
>NW_018219030.1:47918-50643 GCF_001263595.1 Phalaenopsis equestris
AAGTCCAAATTGATTGTTGTGTTTAGTGTAAAATATCATGATGAACAACTTTCATGAAGGATTAAAGTCATTTTGAAATCAATTTGGTAGTGAATTTTGTGGATTTTGATGAAATTTGGATTTAGACCCAAATTAGGCATATGGGGCTAATTTGGGTCAAACTTGAGCTAGCTTTGGATTAAGCTCAAATTGATTGTTGTGTTTGGTCACAAATGACATCACAAAGGATTTTCAACAAAAATTGGATGCCAATTTGAGGTTTAGGGCATTCAATTGTTGAGATTTGGGGTGTTAGCCAATATTGGGGCTAATTTGGGGTTTTGGATTTAATCTAAATTGGATGATCAAAAGGTTTTACCAATGCAAATTTATGGTCAAATTTGATGTAAAATATTTCTATGAAGCAAATACAACATTTCTTTTGGCCAATTGGCATGGTTATAAATCCAATTGATGTGATTTGGTCATTTAGCCAAAATTGGAATTTTGACCAAAATCAAAATTAAGCTTAATTCAGGGTTCAAATGAGCTTAAATTTGTAAAATTTTGATCAAATAAAATGTTAATTTAAGTTTAGAATCAAATTTGTGGTCAATTGGAACCAATTTGATTGATTTTGGGTTAAAAAGGGTTTTGAAATTGAGCCGGTTAAAAAGGGTTTTGAAATTGAAGGGTTTTGAAATTGAGCCTTTAAGGGCCAAATTGGAGGTCTTGGTCAAAGATGGTCAAATTTACAAAATCAGGCCACATGGTAGTTGACAAAAATGAAAATGGGAATCAGAAACGAAATTGGGAATATTTGGGATTTCTTGGGATTTTCTGGGAATTTTTAGAATTTTTTTTTAATTTTGGGCCATGGAAGGGTATTTTGGTAATTTGGCCAAATTTTGGAAATTTTGGAAATTTTGGGTAGTTTGGAGGTTTTCAAAGTGTTTGGGATGAATTTTGATCAAAATTGGGTATTTTTGGTAGATTTGGGAATTTTTGGCCAAAATTGGGGTCCCAATGGCAGTTAGGTAACTTAGGGGTGTTTGGGGCAAAAGACCAAAGATGAGCATTTCAAGTAGAATTGGATAGATATCCATTCTAAATGAACCATGGATCAATGAAATCCCCATTTTGGGTCTTTATGTATTGGTCTTGGCCGGGGTACTGTGAGGGTATGGTGAGGGTATTGTGAGGGTATTGTAAGGGTATTGTGAGGGTATTGTATACCTTAGCTCCATATACCTTAGCTCCAAACCAGTACCCAGGGTTAATCCTAAGGCAAAGTAGCCCTATAGGAACTCTCCTTGATTTCCCTCATAATGATCTTACCTACTAAGTGCTAGAGGTTAGGACCAATATTTGGAACTTCAAGTTGAGTAAAGAGAAGAGTTTTGAGTTTCTAATGGTGAGGGTACCTTTTCTAGTTTTCTAAGACTAGTCAGTAGGAAAGTCCTATGGCTAGACCTAGGCTACTAAAGAAATTTCTAGACCTCAACCAAAAGTGAGGTCAACAGGGATACTCATGTAGATGGTCCCTTAAACTTATTAGCCCTTGGGCTTTGGTTTGGCTAAGACCACTATGTAGAGGACCCAAAATGGGGTTTCCATTGGTCCATGGCTTGTTGGTGATGATTGGTACCTCAACTCTAACAAAATACCCATCTACAAAATTTACCCCTAAAACACCCCCAAATTACCAAAATACCCCTCTTGGACCCAAAATTCCAAAAATTACAAAAATTCCCAAATTACCAAAATTTCCAAAATGGACCAAAAATTCCAAAATTTCCAAAACTTCCCAGAAAATCCCAATAAATTCTAAATATTCCAAATATTATTTCTCTCAACTACCACATGACCCAATTTGGCCAATTTGACCATCTTTAACAAAAACCCCCAAATTTGCCTTTAAGGGCCCAAATTCCCCAAATTCAATTCAAATGTCCATCAATTTGACCTCAATTGACCTCAATTTAAGTCCTAAACTCAAATTCACTTTTAAAATAACCAAAATAAACCAAAACCAAGCCCAATTGGTCCATGATTTGAGCTCAATTTTGATTTGGGTCAAAACCCCAATTTTCACCATATGACCTAATCTCACCAAATTGGACCCATAGCCTAGTCAATTCCCTCAATTAATGTTAAAAAAATCTTGATAAAATTAATATACATCAACATCAACCATCAATTGACCTTGGTGAAGTCTCATACCCATTTGATTTTGGCCTAAATTCCAAATTCCCAAATTTAGCCCCAAATTGGCTAAGTCCCTAAATTTCACCCAATTGATATCCTTAACCTCCAAATTGGCATCCAATTCATGTTGAAAACTCTTCATGATGTCCCTATTGACCATTCATAACAATCAATTTGGACTTACCCAAAGGCTAACCCAAGCTAAACCCAAGCCTAGCCCAACATGACCAAATTGATTAAAGTTCAAAATTCCCTCAAATTGGCCCTTCAATTGAGCTCAAAACCACTTCCACTCTTCACCAAAGTTGTTCCTTATGATCATATACACCAAATGAAATATTTATTGAGCCAATTGACAAGGCTAGCCTAGCCCAAAGCCAAGTTTTGGTCATTTGCACCCACTTGGACCCATGCACTAAATGTGACCTAACCACCCTAAAAGTCACCAAATTAACTCCACCCCAGCCATTGGTTGGAATTAGTGACCAGTAAAAACACCATGAAACCACCTAAATCAAGCCATGGACCAAAGGTCCCC
>NW_018219030.1:50947-53814 GCF_001263595.1 Phalaenopsis equestris
TTGGAGCTCAATTTTGAGCTTGAAACCTTGTTGGAAATCAGTACAGAACCCAATTCACCTCCACAGTCCACCAAACTCAAATTAACTTCACCCACACCTTCAAAACAGTGAAAGAAGCCAAACCCCCATAAAATCCCCCTCCCACAGAGCCTCTACCATAGCTCTAGACCAACACCCAAATCCGACCGTGATTGAATTCCTACTTAGGCCTTACACCAAGACCAGGGACTCAATCCCTAGCCTCCTTGGACCCCAACGAACGTGTTGAACCCCACTTCTCAGAGCAAAGGTATAAAACCTCACCTCATCCCGAGCCTATTTTGATTCTACATTTAATTAGGCTTAATTTAGTTGCATGATTACCGTATGGATATGTTTGTCTCACTTAGACGAGTCCATAGGATCAAACCCGAGGTGATTTGGTTGAGTCTAGGCTAAGATCTTAGAGTTTTAGTGTGGACGGTAACAGGATCATTCTATCGGGGACGATGACGGGGAGCCGTTCGATCGAGCATGTATCAAACGGGCGGAGGAGATCGAGCCGGACAACGGTTCGGGACATAAACCACGGGCCTAATCAACAGTTATGTGGACGGCGGTGTCCTACCAGAGCGCGCCACGCATGCCTTCGGAGCTGCCTAGGATCTAGTTAGCACGCGTAGTTTAAATAGATAAATAGGGCTTTTTCTTGTTTATTTAAATACCCTTAGCTTAGAAAATTCATAACTTTGTGTAGAAATATCACAAAAATAAAATAAAAATACCATCTTGCTCAGTGAACAGAGGAAAACAATGTGAAAAAAAATTCAAGACCATTTGATGAATATTTTATTTTTAATTTATTAAACACTGTTTTGAATCATTTGATTATCATTTGATTCTCCATGATCATTTGATTCTCCATGCATATTGGCACGTCACCTTGGCTTGAAATATTGGCATGTCGTAGCTTCCGTCAAGAGAAATATTGTCTGATTTTTCCAAAGTCGGAGGAGGTTCCTATACAGAGATCCATATTTTTCAACTTATTCTACATTATTTCTTTAAAATAATCATGGAAATTAGCATACTGATTAGAAAATCCTAAGAAAATTTTGGAAGGTCCACCATGACTAGAGAAGCCTTCGGAAACAATTTTATGGGTAAATTCATTTAAAATACTCTTAAATTTTACAAACACTAAATCACTAAAACAAATAATCTTGGAAATTATAAACATTTAAATGACTTGATTTTTTATCTCCATTGTGATATATGATCCAAAGAACTCAACATAAAAAGTTCAAAATATTTTGAGTTCATTTGATGACTTAAATTGATTTTTAAAGATAAATACCACCTTTGACATTTAAATGATTTTTAAAAAAATCAAAATAAAACTCAAAAAATTATGACACTTATTTTTTTGAGTTCTCTGTGATCAGGGATATTTTATAAAAGTAAAATTATATTTAAAATAAAAACTTGATTTTTAGCCTATTTTAAATATTTAAATAAGTAAAAATTCAAAAAAATCATGAAAATAATAAAACTCATGAAATTATTCTAAATTGCTTCCTAATCACTTAGGAATAATTAGAATATTTTCCTGATATTCTAAATAAAAATATTGAATTTCAAAGCTTAAAAAATATTATTTAAAGCCTAAAAAATGAGTTTTCACTAAAAAAATTCCAATAAATCAAAAAAAATCAAAAAATTATAAAATTTGCTCCTCTGAGTCCTCTGACGTTAGATAGATTTTTCAAAAATACAAAACTCAATTTTCATCATTTAAAACATTTTATTTTTATTAAATAACCTAGAACTTAAATCAATTCTAATAAATCACAGAGAATTCAAAAAATTATGAAATTTGATTCGAAGGCTCTAGTCTAAGTCTACCTCCATTAAAAATTTCAAGGGATTGTAATTTACCTTTGTCAAGTTAGGAATTTTCTTTGAAAAATCCTATTTTTGAATAAAAATAATTATATAAAATAAATTAAATTCTGAAAAATCATATTTTCTCCTCTGATGTATCAATTGACCTATGAATGAGGTAGGATAAAAATTTTAAACTCATTTGAATTGAATTTGACAAATTATGAAGTGTTAGAGTAGGCTTAAGTCAAGGAGGGGAATGGGTAACCTCTGATCTTAATCAATTCATTTGATATTTGAAACATAAGAGGTTAATTAGTAGAAACCAATTTCACTTTTCTCATTAAAAAGATAAGTTAATAAATTTCTAAATAAAAAATTTGGAAGTTTATTAAAATTAAATGATCCTGGACTTAGGGGTATGACTTTTGAAGTCAACAATTAATCAATTTAATACCCCTATTTTGATTTTCAAATAAAATCCAAATCATGAATCATGACAACCTTAGGTTTAACCCTTTTCAAGACTAATTAAGTTTAAACGAAATTATGGAACTCATTAAGTTGAGTTTAGTAAGTTCATTTGAACTAAGTGAATCCAATAGAAAATAGTGGTGTCGGAACGAGGGAACCGTAAGATCCTAACTGATGTCACTCTAATCAACTTTAATATGCCCTCATAAAATTTAAAGAACTTCAACTATAAGGCCACCTAATTTGACATTATAACTTGACACATTAGAAAGCATAAGCTTGGGACTAGCATGGTGGGTAGCACGACCATCTTCAACAGTAAAACCTGTCTTCCCCGGCTAAACCAATCTTCTTTCCTTAAAATTAAAAAACAAAGCCATAGGACTTCGAGGTTGCTTGCTTATGCAACGTAAATCCTCACCTTATCTTTAGGCCTCTGTATAACCATGTTATACAATATAAGCCCTAACTCGTCTTAGGATTCTGAGGTTGTCGTTTGTCACGACCTAAATCCTCACATCTTCTAGGCT
>NW_018219030.1:54066-62648 GCF_001263595.1 Phalaenopsis equestris
TTTGGTCATTTAAGATGTAATTAACTATAGGGGCTTGCCCTTATAGGAAGCATGTCCGAACCCAGCTTAATATAAACCCTATTTAATCCTTTATATTAAATAGGGGAACTTGTCGGCAAATACAAAGGTTTCGCAGACCAAATAGAGGTCATACTTTCCTTAGTTTATTTGATCGAGCCTCATCCTCAAGTCTTGTGTTTATCCTTCAGGATGGATACAAGATTTGAGGTACAGTGCTCTTTCATTTTAAACTATGAAAAAATGGGGTCAGTTTGATTTCATACTTTAACGTCCTTCCAAAGCGGGCGACGGGATTTTGATTCCGGCGACCAACAGCTTCTTACAGGTAACTCCCCACAAACAAACCCCTGAAATAACGTCGACAGCTTCTGGCTACTCCATTGGGGATGTGCTTTTCTCTCCATTCAAATCAAGAAATATTATTTTCACACATCGGTAATGTGTCCATGTCCCTCTTGGACTAAATTACCCTTCTTTTGTTGACATACTTACATACTTTTTTGTTGACATACTTTATTCATATCTATCTTGGGAAAGTACAGCCAACTCCTTGGACTTCAAGACTAGCTGTTTAACCATCTTTGAACAGAGGGGTTCAGAACGCCATTAAGGACTTTTTAAATTTTTTTTTAAATTTTTATATGGGGTCTATATGGGGTCGAATCCCCAATAGGTGTGTCGGTGAACTAATTCCACCTGGGCATTTTCTGCAACTAATTGGGTCCCGCACTGGGTCCTAAAATTTCTTCACATCTCCCTTCCAAATTTGATTTGCTATTTCGTAAATTAAATCAAATTGTGTTGTGATGCGTGCACTTTTAAATTTTCTTATATTAATTAAATTTTACACCTTTTTAAAAAAGATGTTAAAAAAGACACAAAAATTAAGACCCGCTCGGTCTACAGATCAACCTTTATTTTCAGTGCTTGCACTAAAGATTACGAGATTTTTGGCCATATAACTAACCCTAAAACTTTCTGCTTTGAAGCCCGCTACAATGGCCTACCCAACGCTGACCTTTTCCTGCAATCTGCCAATAGATCGCAGCGCCCGTAACATCGCTCCCACCATCAAATTCAGAGCTGGATTTGAAGATCTCGAGGTCATCCTCGAGAAATCCCCCTTCGTGGTAATGAAGATCACTGCTCCAGAAATGCAAGAATCGTCTGCAGAATTCTGTTTGAACTGCCTTCAGTGCTTCTCTGCCTGCAAGAAGGCTAAAGCTACTACCGTCACGACACCCGTCAAACCTGCTATCCCCGTTACCTCTAAAAGGAAAGAAGTGATGGTCGTTGAAGACCCGACTGAGGGATTGACTTTCCCACCACCCGTGTTTGAAATCGGGTCAAGCTCAAGGATAGTACCACTGACCCAAACCCAAACTCAGAGGAGGAATCGCAATAAAAGAGTTTGGAGGGCCATCAAAGCCCAGACTCCTTAGAACACACCCGTTGAGAAGGAGCCTCATCGAATTGAAGAGGTGTTACCAAAAATTTATCCATTCCTACGAGGGAGTAGATTCCATCCTCTGACAGATACTGGTGGATATGAGAGTATCCAGAAGATTGCTGCCGCATTACCATCACTCCGTGGAAACAGTGAGGAGGGAAATAAATTCATTCCCATCACCTGAGTTAGTGCAGTCTTCAGAAGGCTTGCTACTAAAGAAGGATGTTCTGTTAGTGAGTTACTTAAACGAGTGGGACATGTGATTTCCCCTTATATGAAAGAAGAAATTTTGAAGGATGTTAAGTCCGTTAGAAAGTCTCACAAGTTGACTGAAAAGTCTCCTACCCATATTCCCGTCTGGTTTCGTTTGGGAAACTGACTTGATACTACTATAGTCACCACCGATCGTACCACCACACGAACCACAGGTCGCCAACCGATTATGTCGAGACTGGGTCCGAGGAGCTTACCCGTCATTCCTACAATCCCAGAAAGAATGAAAAGACAATTACGTGACACTGCAGCCGGTCTACACCACGGGGAGCATACCTTCCCTCGACATACCAATGTCTCTACTAAGACGTCCCATTCTGAGACATCATTGTCGAAGAAGAAGAGGGTATGGGTACCCAAGGTCGCTACACATACAGTTCAGTGAGCCTGCAAGACAGGAAGTAAAACCAGTGCCTGAAATATCTGACATCGTCGTGACAATAGCTAACGAGATGGAGGAACAAGTAGAGGATGTCCATCAGGGTCCTCCAGATCTTAAAGCAATCAAGGAATCAATAATTGAGGAAAAAGTTGAGAAACTCAGTATCAAAATTTCTGAGTTAGCTCGAGAGCACGGAGTTTCTGTCAATAGTGACAATGAAGATTTTGATTACATTGATTACTTGGAGGAGGATTTCATGGATGTCTATGTAATCGAAACCAGAGTTACCACATCTACGCGCGAGGCTCAACCCCACATCGAAGAGAACACCGTAGATGAGCTGCGTAGGGTTATCCTCCTAAGGGATGAAGAGGTCAGCCTACTGGAGAAAATAATAGAAGAAATGGCTGCAGCTATGACCGTCATGGCCACCATTCAGGGGCAATCACAAACACCAAAATTTGCTTCTCCAGAGATTAATCAGCCAGAAATCATACACATCACAGATGAAAGAAGAGAGGCTACTTCGATAGACAAAGATGAACAACGAAAGAAAGATTCTCCGTCAGGTTCCATGCCAGAAAAAGAGTTCAAGCAAATGGTTAAACAAGTACGGGATACCTTAGCCCAGTCCAAGGGCGGTGCCTCAATACTAAAGGGTAGACCTTACCCGGAGGAGTTTGATGTCGTCCCTTTCACCAAGGATTTTGTGGCCCTAAACTTCCAGATATTCGATGGGACTTGAAATCCCAGACAGCACATAACACATTTTTGAGCCAATTGTGGTAACACGAGGAATAACGAAGCTCTACTCTGCCAACAGTTCGTCAGTAGCTTGTTTGGAATTGCTTTTAACTAGTACGCTGACCTACCTAACGGGTCAGTTAAAACATTTTCAGAGTTTGAACAATTATTTGTGAAAGATTTGTTAGGGCACAACATTGGGGAACAACATCATGTTTCTATTGGAGAGCTCATGATGGAGAAGCAGAAGCCCAGTGAAACCCTGGCAGACTATATTTTAGGGTGGAGAAAACTTAGAATGAAATGTGAACCTCAGCTACAGGAACATCAAGCAATTGAGATTTTACTCAAAAGCATTCATTGGCCAGTAGCTTTCATGCTTAATTGACTCACCATCAAATCCTTTGAGAAGCTACTCAGTAAAGCCAGCAGTCTTCAAGAAGAAATGAAGCACATGGAGCCACATGAAAAGGCTAAGGTGACTAGAGTGTTTGAAAAGAAATCTAGAGTAGTCGCAACTGTCGACAAAGGAAAGCAGACGATAAAGGTATATGCAGAAGAGCATCGCTAGTCTTTGTCATAGTACTCCCAGAAACATAACAGTCAAACCAACCAACGGCCCTCTCAAGAGGGATCACCTCGAACAGCGGGAAAAAGAATATCCTTGTTAGAGAGACAAAAAGTTGTGTATTCCTTCGAGGATGAAGCTGTACCTAAAATATTCAAAAGCTTGATGAAGAAACCAGAATTCAAACTACCTGATCCAAAGAAACCCGAAGAGGTGGATAAAAAGAATGAGCCAAATTATTTCCCATACCACCGGTTGCTTGGGCACACTATAGATAAGCATTGCGTCTTTAAGGACTGGCTCGAGAAGAACCTCATGGAAGAGAATATAAAAATCCCGAAGGAGTATTTGAGAGAACCTGAAAAAGTTCCATAAACATCATTTCGACCGAGCCAATCTCCCCAATTGATCCGTACGTTGGAATTGATGGATGGAGTACAACTTGGGATGAACTCAAGAGGGTCCTTAATCACATACAGGATTCATCAAAACAAGCTTCTACAAACTCTGAAGAAGGATGGAATGAGGTATGGAGCAGATCGCCCAAGAAGATACTGAACAAGATACAGTCTTCATAAAAACAAGCCTCCATTCAGAGTCCATGCCAGCAAATCCGTCATCGTCAAGGACAAAGGGCAAAAAGAAGAGCATCACTGCCAAGATTGATAGCACGAGGGGTAGGATAGGGGCTGCCTCTACTAGACTGGTTGTCTCGGATTTGAGGAAGAAAATCCTCGAACCCTTGACTTTGTATGATTATCGTTGTGTCCCTTTGGGGTCTTATGAATATAATGATTGTGATTTTGACTACATTTTGACTATTTTTGGTGATAACGTAACTGATTATGACTGATCTAGTTGCGATCTTGATCCCCAAAATGATCCTCAAATTGTACTTGAGTCTGATGAACTTGTTGTCAAGTCCAAAGAAGACATCAATGATATCGCTTACGACAGCACCGATGACAAAGACCCAGCTTTCGAGCGTCATGGTACGCCGCTTGCCATCAACTTAGATCTTTCTGACGAAGAGGAAGAGACACCAGAAGATTCAATAATAAAATCTCAAGAAGAAGAAGTCACAGAAGTTAACTTAGGGAGCGGAACAGTGTTACCACCAAGAATAGCTCCAACAGATAAAAGAAAACAGATAATGACTCAAGAAGAGATATCCTCACCTCCGCTAGTGTAAGAACCACATAATCAAGATAAAATCGGAGGATCATGCAAAGTAGACTACAACATGCTAGCTCATCTTAGGAAGTTGCCTGCCCGACTAAGCATCTACGACGCTCTGATCCTGTCAAAGGAGATGAGAGAATCTCTGGTTACAGTTTTGCTTGATCCAGAAATTTGCTTAGCTCAGTTGGCTAGCACATCCTCAGATGAAGTTTTCTCATTTAGAGAACAGTCAGGGGTAACCTTCACAAATTAAGACTTGCTGCTCGGTACCGCCGACCATAACCGTTCACTCTACATCTCCATCAATATCGGCAGATTTGTGTTGTCTAGAGTTTTAGTAGATCCGTCTAGAGTTTTAGTAGAAGATTTTTAGTAGATCCTGGAGCATCTCTTAACTTGATGAGCCTACGAAGATTGACCTATTTGGATATTGAACCTCAAGATCTTACGTCCGATAAGATGATGTTAAGAGGATTCAACCAAAAGGGAGAAAGAGCCCTCAGATCAATTACATTACTTATGAAGGTTGGAGAAATTGTAACAGCCGTTAAATTTCATATCATCGACGCCGAGACCTCTTTTAACGCTCTATTGGGTTGACCATGGATTCATGAGCACAATATGGTTCCATCATCCCTACACCAGTGCATCAAATACCGTAAAGATGATCAACAAAATTGCATCAAGGGAGACCTACAACCATTTTCAGTGCATGAAGTTAGTATCCATGAAGATGTTGCCTAGTACGCGCCTCCAAAGAAAAATATCTTCTCGCGTGAGATTTTAACAGATAGAAATAAAGATCAAAAGAATCACCAAGAGGAGGCCATACAACTCCGCTTCAAAAACCTTCTACCACTCCCTTACAAGGGGTTGGTGGAGGTTCTTCTAGTTCACGCACCCGAGGTCGAGGCCGGGGATGCGGATGAGGAAAGATCAATTTAATTATTGAACGGACTAGGCCAACCACCAACATTGGTGATGAAGATAGTTCTGAAGATGAAATAATGATGACGAAGCCAAAGAGACCTCAGTACAAGATATCTCTAGAAGATACAGAGAAGAATGAATATGAAATAATGTATGATCGGATAAATCACTATGTGAATACTATGACCGTTACTCCGATTCTCCCGCAAAAGGTTGAGAGTTTAGAGGTCAAGAAAGTCCGTAGTGTTGGTTCAAAGTCGATCAAATTTTACCGTGCTTCTACCTCTACTGAGCTTGAAAAACATGTAAATTTAGATGTTAATTCTAATGAATTAATGGAATTGCCTTATGGTTATTTCTAGCCTTGTGTTAAAAAGTTAATTCAATAGGGAAACTTACCAAACAAATGCCAAAAGATAAATTTCAGCTTTTTGAAAAACTATGGAATGCTAAAAGTCGAACTCCCAATTTAAAAGGTCTCGAATTTGGTACAGTTGGACCAGTCGATGATTCTGAATTTTGCATGGTTGTTACTGGTGAATCAAAGGAGGATTGCCTTGATATAGAAGATGACTGTATTTATCAACCAATAGAAGGTGCTCCCCCATAATTTGAGGAGGAAATTAAATCCACTATCGATGAATTGAAAGAGATCAACCTCGAAACTGACAAATGACCCCGTCCTACATTTATAAGTTCTCTACTTGATGACAAATTACCTGCAGATTTGGTCAAACTATTAACAGAATTCAAAGATTGCTTTGCATGGAGCTATGATGAAATGTCAGGACTGTCAACAGAAACTGTAGTCCATAAAATTGGGGTGGACAAGAATATAACCCCAGTAAAATAGGCTCCCAGGAGAATGCACCTCGAAATAAAATAACAAGTCATACCTCGAAATAAAATAAAGGAGAATGCACCTCGAAATAAAATAACAAGTCATCGCCGAAGTGAAAAAGTTGATAGATGCCAACTTCCCCACAGAAGAGAAATACCCCATGTGGTTAGCCAATATTGTACCTGTTAAGAAGAAAAATGGACAGATTTGCATTTATGTTGGTTTCAAAGATTTGAACAAGGCATGTCCAAAAGACAAGTTTCCACTACCTATACCAGAGATGATGGTGGATATCGCTTCAACACATGAGATCTTCTCCTTCATGGATGGATCGTCGGAATACAACCAAATTAAGATGGCTCCCGAGGATGCAGCACTTACAGCTTTCAGAACGCCGATTGGAATTTTCTGCTACATAATGATGTCGTTTAGGTTGAAGAATGTCAAACCAACATACCAACGAGCTATGATGAAGATCTTTAACGACCTTATTCACAACCAAGTGGAGTGTTACGTGGATGATTTGGTCATCAGCCGTTTGTATAATTTGAGGATCGTGTTTGAAAGGTTACGACGATATGACCTTAAAATGAATCCCTTCAAGTGTGTCTTTGGCGTTACCTCCAGGAAATTTCTAAGATTCGTTATCCGTCATCGAGGAATCGAGATCTACCTAGATAAGATTAATGCTATCTTGGAAATGCCTCCCCCTAAAACCTTGGAATACTATCGGTGCTATTTCGGGTTGGTTTATGGGGAGTTGCCCGTAAGAAGCTGTCGATCACCGAAAATGTAATCCCGTCATTTGCTTCGGAAGAACGTTGAAGTATGAAATCAAACTGACCCCATATTTTCATAGTTTAAAATGAAAGAGCACTGTACCTCAAATCCTATATCTTTTAATATAAAGGATTAAATAGGGTTTATATTAAGTTGGGTTCGGACATGCTTCCTATAAGGGCAAGCTCCTATAGTTAATTACATCTCAAATGACCAAAGTCACCTAAGAAGACTCTCGATAAAAATCAGGAAATATTATTTTCAAGGATTTTAAAATGGTCGCTCTTCAATGAGATCGGACGTAGAGATGTGAAAGGGGATTGGTTCAAATTTGGAACATTTTATTGTAGAATCCAAAGAAGGAAAAACTAGGGGATGTCATGGATCCAGAGGAAAACCTCGATGACTTCCCAAGCTATTCTGATATTTGGCTTCAGTTTTAAGGATAAATATTTAGGTGTTTCATCCTGCCAATTTTATTAGTTAGGGCTTACATTCATGTGAAAAGATCACACAAATAGCCTGGAAGATGTGAGGATTTAGGTCGTGACAAACGACAACCTTGGAATCCTAATACATTGCATAAGCAAGAAACCTTGAAGTTCTATGGCTTTGTTGTTTAAGTCTAAGGAAGGAAGATTGGCTTAGTTGGGGAAGACAGGTTTTGTTGTTGAAGATGGTCGTGTTGCCCACCATGCTAGCTCCAAGCTCCTTGCCGCGACGAGTTTGAGTTATCTAGCGTGTCAAGTTATAATGTCAAATCAGGTGGCCCTATGATTGAAGTTCTTTAAATTTTATGAGGGCATATTAAAGTTGATTAGAGCGACACCGATTAGGATCCTATGGTTCCCTCGTTTCGGAACCACTATTTTCTATTGGATTCACTTAGTCCAAATAAACTTACTAAACTCAACTTAATGTGTTCCATAATTTTTTTTAAACCATGAGAAGCCTCGTTAGCAACCGTAGGTTACCTCCTCTGAGGGAATCCTGATCATCCGATAGAGACATCTTAATTTAGTTGATGTTGTAGTTTTGTGTGATGTTTGTGATTAAATTTTGGGTTGTTTTATATTTTGAATGTGGTGACGGTGAGTTTTATCTTGGTTGATTTTAGTTTTGATTTTTGTTTTTGTTTTAGTTATGTGGCTATCCTGATAGTTTTAGTTTTCATGCAGGGTGATATCATTGTTTAGCATGCAAATTTGCAGGTATAAAAGTATAGTATGAAAAACACAGTAGGAAAGTACAAGAAAGACAACGCTGAAAACTGTAAAAGTGTACCTAGCGAGTCTTCTCATTCCACCATCTGAAGCTTGAAATGCATGTTAAGGCACGCTCTTCAATGAGATCGGACGTAGAGATGTGAAAGGGGATTGGTTCAAATTTGGAACATTTTATTGTAGAATCC
>NW_018219030.1:63024-66166 GCF_001263595.1 Phalaenopsis equestris
TTTGGTTTAGTTGGGGTTGGTTTAGTTGGGGAAGACAGGTTTTGCTGTTGAAGATGGTCGTGCTGCCCACCACGCTAGCTCGAAGTTCCTTGCTGCGACGAGTTTGTGCTATCTAGTGTGTCAAGTTATAATGTCAAATCATGTGGCCCTATGGTTGAAGTTCTTTAAATTATATGAGGGCATATTAAAGTTGATTAGAGCGACACCGGTTAGGATCCTACGGTTCCCTCGTTCCGGCACCACTATATTCTATTGGATTCACTTAGTCCCAATGAACTTACTACACTCAATCGACACACCTATTGGGGATCCGACCCCATATAAAAATTTAAAGAGTCCCTAATGGCCTTCTGAACCCCTCTGTTCAGAGATGGTTGAACAGCTAGTCCTAAAGTCCAAGGAGTTGTCTGTACTTTTCCAAGACAGAAATGGGTAAAGTATGCCAACGGAAGAAGGGTAATTTGGTCTAAGAGGGACATGGACACATTACCGATGTGTGAAAATAATATTTCTTGATTTGAATGGAGAGAAAAGCATGTCCCCAGCGGAGTCGCCAGAAACTGTCGGCGAGGAAAAGTAAAGTTTTGGTAGCTTTCCTAACCCTATGTCATATCTTGCCGGGTCCTTTAGAAGTTTAATTAAGGATGATGTTGCCAAGAAAAACATATTAAGTTTGGTAGATCTCCGAGGTATCCAACATATCTAGTGAAAGAAGTAGGACCATGCAACTCTCTCGTTGCCTGATGGAAAATCCCGAGCTCTTTTTATACTTATTATGGTGCTTAATAATTCATCCTATAAATATCCTTAATGCTCAGTGAACATTGGTTTCTCAATTATCCCTAAGAATAGGTTAGTTATCATTTATCATTCAATTTGAAGACTATGTGAGTGAATTCCCTTAAAGGGGAAGTTAGTGTAATTTGAACACTTAGCCATATTTTTAATCCTAATTGGGTTTAGTGTTATTTCAAGGATGTTTGATTATGTTATCTTTATTTCTCTAATCCTCATTTAGTCATTTTTCATTTAGCCTAAGTCACCACTAAGCCCTTAAGACCTGGGTGAGTATTTTATTTAGTTTTGAAAAGGGTTAAGCTTTAAGTGGTCAAGATTCATGATTTGAATTTTATTTGAAAATCAAAATAGGGGTATTAAATTGATTAATTATTGACTTCAAAAGTCATACCCCTAAGTCCATGATCATTTAATTTTAATACACTTCCAAATTTAAATAATTTAGGAATTTATTAGTCTTAATTAAGAAAATAAGATTGGTTTGTACCAATTAAACCCTTGTGTTTCAAACATCCAAATTAAGATCAGAGGTTGCCCATTTCCCTCCTTAAATTAAGCCTAAATGTTAATTAAGGCTAATTTTCCAAAATTACACATTTGCCCCTAAGGCTTTAACACTTCATAATTTGTTAAATTAAATTCAAATGACTTTGAAATTTTTATCCTACCACATTCATGGATCAATTGAGATATCAGAGGAGAAAATGTGGTTTTTCAAAATTTAATTTAATTTACATAATTATTTTCATGCAAAAATAGGATTTTCCAAAGAAAATTCTTAACTTGACCAAGGTGACCTCTAATCCCTTGAAATTTTTACTGGTGGTGTACCTAGACTAGAGAAGTCTTTGAACAAAATTTCATAATTTTTTCAATTTGTTGTGATATATTAGAATGTTGGATTTCCTGTGATTTAATAGAATTTTTTTAATTTCTGGGTTATTTAATAAAAATAAAATATTTTAGGTGGTGAAAGTTAAGTTTTGTATTTTTTAAATATCTCCCTAGGGTCAGAGGACTCAAAGGAGCAAATTTTATAATTTTCTAGTTTTTTGTTTGATTTATTGGGATTATTTTAGTGAAAACTCATTTTTAGCCCTTAAAAAATTATTTTAAGCTTGAAAATTCAATATCTTTATTTAGAAAGTCAGGAAAAATATTCTAATTATTCCTAAGTGATTAGGAAGCAATTTAGAACATTTCAATGAGTTTTATTATTTTTGTGATTTTTATGAATTTTTAATTATTTTAAATATTTAAAATAGGCTAAAAATCAAGTTTTTATTTTAAATATAATTTTATTTTTAGAAAATATTCTTGATTACAGAGAACTTAAAAAACTAAGTCTCATAATTTTTTGAGTTATATTTTGATTTTTAAAAAATCATTTAGGTGTCAAAAGTGACATTTATCTTTGAAAATCAACTTAAGTTGTCAAATGAACTCAAAATATTTTGAATTTTTTATGATGAGTTCTCTAGATCATAAATCAAAGTGGAGATAAAAAATCAAGTCATTTAAATGTTTATATATGCCAAAATTAATTATCTTAGTGATTTGGTGTTTGTAAAATTTAAGGTTTCTCTAGTCATGGTGGACCTTCCAAAATTTTTGTAGTATTTTCTAATCAATACGATAATTTTCATGATTATTTTAAAGAAATAATGTGCAAAAAACTTGAAAAATATTGATCTTTGTATAGGAACCTCCTCTAACTTTAGAAAAATCAGAGGATGTTTCCCTTGACATCTTCACTGTGATTTATGAGAAGTGAAGCTTCGATCAGAGTGGCTCTCCACATTCGTTAGGGTCCAAGGAGGCTATGGATTGAGTCCTTGGTCTTGGTGTAAGGTCTAGGTATAAATTTGACCAATCTCGATTTCTGGTGTTGGTCTAGAACTATGGTGGAGGCTATTTCGAAGGGGGATTTGATGAGGTTTTGGCTTCTAGCTTCTTTCACCGTTGTGAAAATGTGGGTGAAGTTAGTTTGAGTTTAGTGGACTGTGGAGGTGTATTGGGTTCTATCCTGGTTTCCGGCAAGGTTTCAAGCTCAAAATTGAGCTCTAGTAGTGGGAATTGGTGGGGAAAAATAATTGGAATGCACTGAGGGGATCTTAAGGAAGCTCTGTGAGAAGTTTGGAGAGTCCTCCCTAGGAAAAATTTAGTACATCTCCCATGGCCGTGGGAGGTGATTTTTTATAAAAATGGCCATGGAGTGGCTCTCAGGGGACAAGTTTGGGTGCATTGTGGTGCTTAGGTGGAGGGCAGAGGAGCTCTTCAATTTTATTTGGATGAGCTAGCCTGTAGGTTTGATTTGGGTGAGGTGCCATGGGGTTGGCTCTCA
>NW_018219030.1:66190-66658 GCF_001263595.1 Phalaenopsis equestris
TGGCCGGCTGGCCAGGGGGAGGTGGCTAGGAGCTTAGGGAACCCAGAGGAATCCATCACAACAATTTAATGCAAATGTGCTTTGATTTGGCAAAGATATCTTAAGCATGTGCATTTTTGGAAATTATCCCTTGATTTGGGGGACCTTTGGTCCATGGCTTGATTTAGTTTGTTTCATGGTGTTTGAACTTGTCACTAAGTCCAACTAATGGCTGTGATGGAGTTAATTTGGTGACTTTAGGGTGGTTAGGTCACATTTAGTGCATGGGTCCAAGTGAGTGAAAATGACCAAAACTTGGGTTTGGGCTAGATTAGCCATGTCACATGGCACAAATAAATATTGTATTTGGTGAATATGATCATAAGGAACAACTTTGGTGAAGTATGGAAGTGGTTTTGAGGTCCATTGAAGGGTCAATTTGAGGGAATTTTGAACCTTAATCAATTTGGTTATGTTGGGCTAGGCTTG
>NW_018219030.1:66725-69334 GCF_001263595.1 Phalaenopsis equestris
TAGGGACCTCATGAAGTGTTTTCAACATGGGTTGGATGCCAATTTGGAGGTTAAGGCAATCAATTGGGTGAAAATTGGGGACTTAGCCAATTTGGGGCTAAATTTGGGAATTTTTGGTTTAGGCCAAAATCAAATGCATATGAGGCTTTACCAAGGTCAATTGATGGTTTATTTTGATTTATAGGTATGTTATCAAGATTTTTCGACATTAATTGGGGCCAATGGACTAGGTATGAGTTCAATTTGGTGAGATTAGGTCATATGATCAAAATTGGGGCTTTAACCTAACACAAAATTGTGTTCAAATCATGGACCAATTGAGCTTATATTTGGTTTAATTTGATCAAATCAAAAGTGAATTTGAGTTTAGGATTCAAATTGAGGTCAATCGAGGTCAAATTGATGGACGTTTGATTTGAATTTGGGGAATTTGGGTATTTAAAGGCAAATTTGGGGGTTTTGGTTAAAGATGGTAAAATCGGCCAAATTGGGTCATGTCTTAGTTAAGAAAAATGAAATTGGAAATATTTAAAATTTATTACAATTTTTTGGGAATTTTTGGAATTTTTGGAATTTTGGGTCCAAGAGGGGTATTTTGGTAATTTGGGGGTGTTTCAGGGGTAAAAGGCCAAGATGGGTATTTTGGTAGATTTGAGGTACCAATCATTACCAACAAGCCATGGCCATTTTGGGTCCTCTACATAGTGGTTTTAGCAAAACCATAGCCCTACGGCTAGGAGGTTTAGGGGACCATCTACATGAGTATCCCAAAAGATCAAGGGATCTAGGCTAGAAATTTGAGTTTAGGGTTGTGAGTGAATGTGGGTTTATATGAGTGTAGATGAGTGTAGTGACTGCCTTAGCTCCAGACTGACACCCAGTGTTAACCTTATGGTTCAACAGTCATAAGGGTGACTCATCTTGAGTTTCCCCCGTAGTGATCCCACCTACTAAACGCTAGAGGTTGAGACCAACATGTGGCACTTCAAGTTGAGTAAAGAAGAGGGTAGAATTTCTAATGATGAGGGTTTCATGTCTAGTTTTCTAAGAATAGTCAATAGGAAAAATCCTATGGCTAGACCTTAGGCTACTAAAAGGGGAAAAACTAAACCTCAACAAAAAAATGAGGTCAACAAATGGACCCCCAATAGGTGTGGTGTGCTGGGCAAGCACACCGCGCATATTGGCGTTGACCGACGAGATTAATAAAAACCAATACAACCTCTATATCAACAGACCCGAAAATATGTGTAGGGTCGTGTCTGTGATTTGTTTCTACTGGAGAATTAGCAGGTGTGTGTTTTATCAAGTCGAGAAGTTGGGACTCTCGCTGGGGATTGGAGAGCGGACTTTAAGTTATGAAATTTCAAAGATTCCCAAAGGATGGGAGTCATAATGTAAGTGTCGACCCCGAGGTGGGAATTGAATTTCAGATATCAATTTAAAAAGAGAGAGAGAGAGAGAGAGAGAGAGAGAGAGAGTGGGAGTGTAAGGACCAAACTCTAGTATAATGAATCAGAAATGTAGGACTGAGGATTGAATGAGAATTGAAATGTAGGTCAATTTTCAAAAGAAAGTGTCGGAATGTAAGGACCGACCTCTTCAAATTTAATGAATCAGAAATATAGGAATGAGAATTGAAATGTATATCAACTCTCAAAAGAGAATGTTGGAATGTAAGTGGAATGTAAGGACCGAATGAATCAGAATTGTAGGACTGAGAATTAAAATTTATATCAATTCTCAAAAGAGAATGTCAGAATGTAAAGACCGACCTCGAATGTAATGAATCAGAATTGTAGGACTGAGAATTAAAATTTATATCAATTCTCAAAAGAGAATGTCAGAATGTAAAGACCGACCTCGAATGTAATGAATCAGAAGTGTAGGACTGAGAATTGAAATTTATATCAATTCTCAAAAGAGAATGTCGGAATGTAAGGACCGACCTCGAATGTAATGAATCAGAAGTGTAGGACTGATTCAGGAATGAGAATTGAAATGTAGGTCAATTCTCAAAAAGGGGTGTCGGAATGTAAGGACCGACCTCGAATGAAATGAATCAGAAATGTAGGACTGATTCAGTAGTGAGAATTGAAATGTAAGTATCAATTCAAAGATGGTGAGAAATGAAATGTTGGTATCAATTCAAAGATGGTGAGAATTAAAATGTAGGTATCAATTCGAAGATGTGAGAATTGAAATGTAGGTATCAATTTGAAGATGTGAGAATTGAAATGTAGGTATCAATTCGAAGATGTGAGAATCAGGATTTAGGTACTGATTCGAAGATGTAAGTATTGAAATTTAAAAAGAGCCTGTGGTGTTGAATTTGCTGTAGTGTGTCATGTGGAAAGATTGATTTTGTTGAAAAAGATTTGTAGAGGATTTGTAGAGCTTTGTGGCTTCATGGAGTTTTGTGCAGAATGTGAAATTCTGCGAGGATGTGTAGAGAATAGAGGTAGATAACAATGGTTGTGCTGCGCACACAAAGAGTAGGAAATTCCAAAAACGGAAGCATTCACTCAACAGGTTCATTTCATTTTCTTGTTGT
This sequence comes from Phalaenopsis equestris, assembly GCF_001263595.1. NCBI lineage: Eukaryota > Viridiplantae > Streptophyta > Magnoliopsida > Asparagales > Orchidaceae > Phalaenopsis > Phalaenopsis equestris. Next base: position 69,280 of record NW_018219030.1, read on the forward strand.
TTTTATCACATTTAATTCTTCAAAATATGTTTTTAAAGTTTTAATTTTAATTGGT
>NW_018219030.1:69421-75785 GCF_001263595.1 Phalaenopsis equestris
TTCTTTGTTCATTGAAATTCTGAACCATCGCATGGTCCGCGGCTTTCATCCATTGCACAAAAAGGCAACTGACAAAAAGACACAATTTGAGAGAAATTTCATTAATTTGCCCCAAAAAGGGATACCATAAATCAGGCATAGGCTAACACCTCAAAAGATACATCATGTAATACGTGTCGCAATACATTGAGAATCATCTCATGCTATGAGTACATCATAGACTAAATATATTAGATACACATCAGGCTATTAAAAGAAAGAAAGTGAACCCTCTGTGCCTGGTATATTGAGCTCCTGATCAAGAAGACCTTCTAATTCATGCTCCAGGATAAGAGTTCCAGTTCCATTTGCATGCACTTAAAGGTACAACCTTCTCATAGCTCGTATGGAAATAACTCCTCCAATTCTGGGTCCTACTGAAATCCATACGATATTTTACTGTCGTCCATTCTATGGAAGATCACAGACACCCTATGGTGTTGCACTCCTGGAGTGCAGTGTTTGGCAACGTCTGCACCGTTGCCCTTGAGAACAAGTACTGAACCCACTGGAAGAGGAATCTCCACAGAACCTCTGAATTCACCAGGGCCGACTGTATCAATTTCTTTTCCAAATAGAATATTGCTTTTACTCATGAACGAGAAGGTGCAGAAAGTCCTCACAAAATCATGATGGTCGATGTGCGGGGGAATGCAGTCACCCTCTTCGTAAATGTTAATAATGCAACTTTTGGGAATGCAAGTAGCGGGTAGAATGTTCCACTTGACCATTCTCTTGATCATCCATTTTATCATCGGTGGTAACGGGTCCACTTGGTCGTGTCTGAGGATCCCAGGCGGATTCCCCTGTCTGTCGTTCGTAAAATTGTAGCAACAGCCGCATTGGATGGTTATTCTTCCCTTTCCCCTCATCTATTTCTTCAGCTCGGAATATGTTTTCTCCATGAGAAGGCCTGCTCGACCTCTATCTCTTAAATCAAAGATGAAGTCTAGAATGCTTCTTTCATTAGTCTCAAAGTAAACCTTGGTATATAACTCCAGGCCTTTCAATATATTGATGAACTTTCCCTGAACCTCTTCATAGAACTCGAATTCTCTTTTATTTACTCTACTTATCTTGTAGTATTCTACCATACCAGGAGCTGGCAGCTGCCGCGGGCGTTCCTTCCTTCGGGCCACGGTGGGGAGTCAAACTGGTGTTGGTCGATCCGGAATATGAGATTCAGCCTCTAGTGGGATGTATGACCCTGGGCTCCATGCTGCATGTTGATTCGTCCCCAGTGGGACATATTGTTCATTTGTCATGAAGTCTGGAGTCTGAGACTCATTGGTGCTTGAAGTGTATTCTTCTAATGGACTGAAATGCTGTAGATACAGGACGTTACTATTCGAGCATTCTACAAATGCGCCCGTGACTGATGTTCCGGCTAGTACCTCAACGTTGCATGTTGGGCAACCTCTGCATAAGGTATCTGGAACTGGGAGCACATCTGATTCTGTCACAAATCCTGACTCTTCATCTGTAGTGGGCAGACTGTCAGAAGTTTCTCTCAGATCTAGGTTGTAAATATGTCCCTCAGGAATGGGGGTAAGAAAACTGCTCATGTCTCTCTGGTGTTTGCGTTCCTGTCGCAGAAAGGCTCTCTATTTCTTTCGGTTGGCATTTCTGCTCTGTGTCCTACTGAGCGGAGTATTCGGTAATCATTCATTATGGGCGGCTATCAAGTCTCTTCCTATAGTAGCTACTATGGAGGGCAGACGGCTGAACCCCTCCATCGAATCTTGTTTTGCTATCACGTTTTTACCTTTGCGTGACACATTGTCTTGAGTGGTCACCCTCAACAGTGAAGGCAGTCCCTCCTTTTGTTTATGACTGACTACGTCCATTAGAGGACCCTCGTAGTCTATATCAACCTGGTTGAAATCCATGTTGAAATCTATGACACCTCCTTGCAGTGCCATCTCTTCATTCAGTGCGAGGTTCCAGCCTTCTTGGAAGGCAAAGATCAGCCTCTGTCCTGACATTTTTCTGTAGACGACCGAAAAAAAATGTCAGTGGGCTGAAGTTTGGCGTGAACAAGAACAAAACAATGTATTTATCAAAGTAAATTTTAGTTTATTTTGGTGAAGAGGATTATTCATTTTATGTGCGAGTTTCGTTTAATTTAGTTGGGTATTTAAATTCAAAAGTAGAAAAGAGAACATGTAAAGTTCAAAAATCTTCACAAAATTTTCATTATAACGAGGTTAATTACAAAATTTGAACCCGATCATAGACATTTGGCGACATAGATAACACTAAAACAATCAAAGCTTCAAAGTTTTCAAAGCAAGCAGAGGCAAGCGGAGGTAAGCGACATTAAGTAGCTAAGGTTACGTAATAGGTTTTCAGGTATCGTCCGTTTATCGGTAACATGGGTCTTTCACCCCAGAAGTCCACTAATCGGTAGGCTCCTCCTGTATAGATCTTCGCAACGACAAATGGTCCATCCCAAGTTGGCTTGAGCTCCCCACCTATTTTGCGGTGAGCAAGAATAGGTCTTTTAAGCACAAGCACGAGGTCACCAATTTTGAATGTCCTTGGGCATACTAATTTGTCATGGGCTTGTACCATCTTTGCCTCGTACAGCTCCAAATATTGTTGTGCTTCTAGTCGTTTTCCCTCGAGACTCTCCAGTTCTTCATGTTTGAGTTTTTCACTTCCTTCTGTTGTGAGTTGGTCGGCAACGACGACCCTGAGAGATGGTGTCAGGATTTCTAACAGTAGCACGACCTCGATCCAGTACACAAGCATATAAGGTGTACACTAAGTGGGAGTCCTCAAAGTTGTCCGGTAGGCCCACAAGGCTTCTAACAGTTTGTTATGCCAATCCCTCTTGTTTTCATTCAGTGTTTTCTTCAAAAATTGTACCAGTGTCTTGTTGAAAGCTTCAACCAGACCATTTTCTCTGGGATAGTAAGTCGTAGAGCATCTAAAATTGTAGAGTATCCCCAATCTATCCCATTTTTTCTGACAAAATTGTTGAACTTTGTACTTTTGAAGGCTGTCCCATTGTCAATGATTATTCTTCGCGGTACTCCAAAACGGTAGACAATTTGGCTTTTGAAAAATTGAAGGACGTGCTGTATCGTAACCTCACGTAACGGTACTGCCTCTGCCCATTTGCTGCCCATCCATTTGGAGAAGTAATCTGTAGCGGCAAGTATGAACCTGTGTCCTTTGGAAGATGGAGGGTCTATCGGACCTATTATCTGTTCCCCAACACTCAAATGGCCACGAGGTAACAGTTGGGTGTAGCACATTCGGAGGCTGGTGTAAAACCACCCCATGCACTTGGCATTGGTGACATCTTCTGGCTGTATCCACGCAATCGAACATTATGCTGGTCAATAATATCCGAGTCGTTTGATCTTCATTTTCATTTTTGACCATGACTGGTGAGCACCACACAATCCGACATGTACCTCTTTGACAATATTTTGTGCCTTGTCTCTGCTCAAACACTGTAGCCACATTTGGTCGAACGAACTTCTATAGAGAACATTTCCCACCAAGGCGTAAGACATGGGACATGGCCCTTCATGTGATGTGGTACGCCTCAGACTTGTCTTCTGGCAGCTTTCCAATATGCAAATATTCTATTAATGGCTTACGTCAATCTTCATTGATATCTGCAACTGTGCAACTGTATTTATTGTTCCCACGCTTGTGCAGAGTTTCGAAGTTGTTTCGAGACAAGACTCGTCTTCCTTGCACCGTGACTTCGATGGAATCCTTCGGGGGACATGCCATTTTCTTAGCGAGTTTTGCTAGAGCGTCAGCATGAGCATTATCTCCCCGAGGAATCCAATAGAAAGTCACATAAGGGATTTGCTCCAGGAGCTTCATTGTGTACTGATGGTACTCTGCTAGTCTTTGTTTCAGAATTCTGTATTATCTGGCGACTTGCTGGATGACAAGTTGAGAGTCACCATAAATGGCAATGTCTGTTTGTTATATCCATTGAGATTGCCAATTCCAATCCGGTGATTAAAGCTCCATATTCTGCTTCATTGTTGGTGCACGGCTCTGTTAGTTGGTATGAGAACCTCAACATACCCTTATCTGGCCTAATAAAGATCAAAACAATCCCTGCTTTGCAGGTATAACTGTGCTCGATCTTTTGTCTTTCCTGGCTGACAAAGCACCATCGAAGTACATTTCCCAACGCTGCGCATTAGAAAATTCCATTTATAGTATCTGCTCGTCTGGTAACTCATCGTTAAGAGAGGACCAGCTGGCAGTGGGTGTGCAGCGAGAAAGTCTGCTAGAATCTGTCCCTTGATAGCATGAAACGTAACAAAGGTTATATCAAATTGCAATAAGTTCATTGACCATCTTGTTAAACGTCCAAAGAGTGTTGGTCAGGTCATCAAATATTGCAATGGATTAACTTTTGAAATTAGAGTTTTCCTATGAGAAAGCATGTAATGTCTAAGCTTTTGGACGGCAAAAATTAATGCCATAAAATGCTTCTCAATTAAAATGCTTCTCAATAGGTAGGTGGATACCTTATCTCCGTCTGTATTAGACGACGACTCAAGTAGTAGAGTGCACTCCTCATCATTGACTTGGGCTAAGAGGGCTCCTAGAAAGTCATCCAAAGCCGCAGTGTAAAGTATTAACGGTTTCCCCGGGATACGGGCTGCCAAAATAGGAGGTGTCATTAGATATTGTTTAATGTCCTCAAAGGCCCGTTGGCATTTCTCTTCCCAAATAAATTTGTCATCCTTTTTAATTAATGTCGAGAAAGGCTGACACCTACCTGAAAGATTAGAAATAAAGCGTCTATTTTACATGAAAGGAACGTAAATGTTTCAAGTTTTTAGGGGGAGGCATTTTCAAGATAGTTTTAATCTTATCCGGGTCAATCTTGATTCCCCAATGACGAACAACAAATCCAAGGAACTTCCCATCTAAAAATTTCTCAGAGGTAACACCAAATGCGCATTTTAAGGGATTCATTTTAAGGTCATACGGTTGTAACCGTTCGAACACGATCCTCAAATCGTACAAATGGTCAATTTTTTGTTTACTTTTGATAACCAGATCATCCACGTAGCATTCTACTTGATTGTGAATGAGGTTGTCATAAATCTTCATCATTGCATGCTGATATGTTGCTCCGACGTTCTTTAGGCCGAACGACATCACTGTGTAGCAAAAAATTCCAATCGGTGTTCTGAAAGTTGTAAGCGTTGCATCCTCGAGAGCCATCTTGATTTGGTTGTATCTCGACGATCTGTCCATGAAGGAGAAAATTTCATGTGTCAAAGCGATGTCCACCATCATTTCTGGTATAGTTAGTGGAAACTCGTCTTTTGGACATGCCTTGTTCAAATCTTTGAAGTCGACACAAACGCGGATCTGTCCATTTTTCTTCTTAACAGGTACAATGTTAGCCAACCATGTGAGGTATTGCTCTTCTTTAAAAAAGTTGGCATCTATCAACTTTTTTACCTCGGTAATGACTTGCTGTTCCATTTCGAGGGCATTCTCTTGGGAGTCTGTTTTACTGGGGTTTTATTCTTGTCCACCCCAAGTTTATGGACTGCAACCTCTGCTGACAGTTCTGGCATTTCATCGTAGCTCCGTAGCTCCATGCGAAGCTCCATGCGAAGCAATCTTTGAATTATGTTAATAGTTTGACCATTACTTCAAATTCTTCGACACTAAGTAGAGAACTGATAAATGTAGGTCGGGGTCGTTCTTCAGTCCCCAGGATAATCTCTTTCAATTCATCAATGGTGGATTTAATTTCCTCCTCAAATTTTGGCGGAGCATCTTCTATTGGTTGATCATTAGAGTCATCCTCCATATTGAGGCAATCCTCTTATGATTCACTAGTAATAACCATGCAAAATTCAGAATCATCGACTGGTCCAACTGTACCAAATCCGAGACCTTCTTTTGAGTTGGGAGTTCTACTCTTAGAGTTCCATAGTTTTTCAAAATTTTGAAATTTATTTTTTGGCATTTGTTTTGGTAAGTGTCCCTGTTGAATTAACTTTTGAACACAAGGCGAGAAGTAAACAAAAGACAGTTCCATTAATTCATTAGAATCAACATCCAAATTTACATGTTTTTCAAGCTCAGTAGAGGTAGAAGCACGGTAAAATTTGATCGGTTTTGAACCAACACTACGGACTTTCTTGACCTCTAAATTCTTAACCTTTTGCGGGAGAATCGGAGTAAGGGTCATAGTATTCACATAGTGGTTTATCCGATCATACATTGTTTCATATTCATTCTTTTCTATATCTTCTAGGGATATCTTGTACTGAGTGTACTGCTGCTTTGTCATCATTATTTCATCTTCGGAACT
>NW_018219030.1:75927-78149 GCF_001263595.1 Phalaenopsis equestris
GAACTAGAAGAACCTCCACCAACTCGTCGTAAGGGAGTGGTAGAAGGTTGTTGACCTTTTTGTGATTCTTCTGAATCATGTGATTCTTCTGAATCATTATCTTCATTTTTTAGAATCTCGCGCGAGAAGATAGTCTTCTTTGGAGGCGCGTAGTAGGCAACATCTTCATGGATACCAACTTCGTGCACTAAAAATGGTTGTAGGTCTCCCTTGATACAACTTTCTTGACCATCTTTACGGTATTTGATGCACTGGTGTAGAGATGATGGAACTATATTGTGCTCATGAATCCATGGTCGACCCAATAGAGTGTTAAAAGAGGTCTTGGCGTCGATGATATGAAGTTTAGCGGTTTTTACAAGTTCTCCAACCTTCATAAGTAATGTAATTGATCCAAGGGCTCTTTCTCCCTTCTGTTTGAATCCTCTTAACATCATCTTATCGGCCGTAAGCTCTTGAGTTTCAATGTCCAAATAGGCCATTGTCCGTAGGCTCATCAAGTTAAGGGATGCTCTCAGATCTACTAAAACTCTTGACAACACAAATCTATCGATAAAATCTGATATGTAAAGCGGTCGATTGTGGTCAGCGGTACCAAGAATCAAATCTTATCTGTGAAGGTTACCCCAAGCTATTCTTTTATCTAACAGAGCAAACTTCATCTGAGGATGTGCTAGCCAACTTAGCTAAGCAAATTTCTGGATCAAGCAAAGTTGTACCCAGAGATTCTCTCATCTCCTTTGACAGGATCAGAGCGTTGTAGATGCTTAGTCAGGCAGGCAACTTCCTAAGATGAGCTTGCACGTTTTATTCTACTTTGCATGATTCTCTGATTGTATCTTGATTATTTGGTTCTTCCACTGGCGGAGGTGGGGGTATCTCTTCTCGAGTTATTATCTATTTTCCATTTTCTGTTGGAGTTGTTCTTGGTGGTAACACTTTTTCGCTCCTTAAGTTCACTTTTGTGATTTCTTCTTCTTGAGGCATCATTATTGAGTCTTCCGGTGTCTCTTCCTATTCGTCAGAAAGATCTAAGTTGATGGCAAGCGGTGTACCATGACGCTCGAAAGTTGGCTCTTCGTTATCGGTGCTGTCATAAGCGGTATCATTGATGTCTTCTTTGGACTTGACAACGAGTTCATCAGACTTGAGTACGATTTAAGGATTGTTTTGGGGATCGAGATCGCAACTAGATTGGTCATAATCAGTTACGTTATTACCAAAAATAGTCAAAACGTAGCTGAAATCACAATCATTATATTTATAAGTCCCCGGAGGGACAAAAAGATAATCATACAAAGTCAAGGGTTCGAGGATTTTCTTCCCCAAATCCGAGACAACCAGTCTAGTAGAGGCAGCCCCTATCCTACCCCTCGTGCTATCAATCTTGGTAGTGAGGCTTTTCTTCTTCTTGTTCTTTGTCCTTGACTAATAACTTCCAATTCTTAATAGCAATTATAAAAAAATAAATTGCTATGTTTTACGATATGCGGTAGACTCTGAATGGAGGCTTGTTTTGATGCAGACTGTATTTTGTTCAGTATTTTCTTGGACGATCTGCTCCAGACCTCATTCCATTCTTCTTCGGTGTTCGTAGAAGCTTGTTTTGATGAATCCTATATTTGATTAAGGACCCTCTTGAGTTCATCCCAAGTTGTACTCCATCCGTCTATTCCAATATATAGATTGATCAAAGAGATTGACTCAGCTGAAACCATTTTTATGGAACCTTTTTCAAGTTCTCTCAAATACTCCTTCGGGATTGTTATATTCTCTTCCTTGAGGTTCTTCTCAAGCCAGTCCTTAAAGACGAAACACTTGTCTATAGTGTGCCCAAGTAACCTGTGGTATGGGCAATAATTTGGTTCATTCTTCTTATCCACCTCTTCGGGTTTCTTCGGATCCGGTAGTTTGAATTTTGGATTCTTCATGTTTTAAAAATTTTGGTTACGGCCTCATCCTTGAAGGAATACAGAACTTTCTGTCACTCTAAGAGGGATATTCTTTTACCAGCTGTTCGAGGTGATCCCTCCTGAAGCGGCCGTTGGCTGGATTGACTGCTATATTTCTGAGAGTACTGCGACGAAGACTTGCGATGCTCTTCTGCATATATCTTTACTGGCTGCTTTCCTTTGTCGACAGTTGTGACTACCCCTGATTTCTTTTCGAACACTCTGGTCACTTTAGCCTTTTCATGTGGCTCCATGTGCTTCATTTCTTCT
>NW_018219030.1:78380-82098 GCF_001263595.1 Phalaenopsis equestris
GCTCTCCAATAGACACATGGTGTTGTGCCCCGAAAAATCATTTCACAAATAATTGTTCCAACTCATAAAATGTTTTAACTGACCCATTGGGCAAGTCAGCGTACCAGTTGAAAGCAATCCCTGACAAGCTACTGACAAATTGCTGGCAGAGTAGAGCTTCATTATTCCTCGTGTTGCCACAACTGGCTCAGAAATGTGCTATGTGTTGTCTGGGATTTCCAGTCCCATCGAATATCTTGAAGTTTGGGGCCACAGTACCCTTCGGGAAAGGCACGACATCAAGCTCCTCTGGGTAAGATCTACCCTTAGACTGGGCTAAGGCATCTCGTACTTGTTCAACCATTTGCTTGAACACATTTTCTGGCAAGGCACCTAATGGAGAATCCTTCTTTGGTTGTTCATCTTTGTCTGTCGAAGTAGCCTCCCTTCTTTCATCTGTGATGTGTGTGATTTCTGGCTGATTAATCTCTAGAGAAGCCAATCTTGGTGCTTGTGATTGCCCCTGAATGGTGGCCATGGCGGTCATAGCTGCAGTCATTTCTTCTATTCTTTTCTCCAGTAGACTAACTTGCTCATCTCTTAGGAGGATAACCTTACGCAACTCATCTACGGCGTTCTCTTCGGTATGAGGTTGAGCCTCGCGCGCAGATGTGGTAGGTCTGGGTTTTGTCCCACTTTTGATCACATGGACATCCATGAAATCCTCCTCCAGGTAATCATTATAATCAATATCTTCATTGTCACTATTAACAGAAACTTCGTGCTCTCGAGCTAAATCAGAAATCTTGATCCCGAGTTTCTCAACTTTTTCCTCAATTATCAATTCCTTGATTGTTTTATGATCTGGAGGACCCTGATGGACATCCTCCACTTGTTCCTCCATCTCCCTGGCTATTTTCGCGATGATGTCAGATATTTCAGGCACTGGTTTTACTTCTTGTCCTGCAAGCTCATTGAACTGTATCGATGTCATGACCTTGGGTACCCATACCTTCTTCTTCTTCGATGTTGATGTCTCAGGACGGGACGTCTTAGTAGAGACATCGGTATGTCACGGGAAGCGGGAAGGTATGCTCCCCAAGGTATGCTCCCCATGGTGTAGACCGGCTACAGTGTCAGGTAAGCGTCTTGTCTTTATCTCTGGCATTGCAGGAATGATGGGTAAGATCTTCGGACCCAGTCTCGACTTAAATGGTCGGCGACCTGCAGTCATGGTGGTGATATGATCGGTGGTGGCTATAGTAGTATCAATTCGGTTTCCCAAATGGAACCAGACGGGAATACGGGTAGGTGAATTTTCAGTTGACTTGTGAGACTTTTTAACGGACTTAACATCCTTTAAAATTTCTTTCTTCATACGAGGGGAAATTGCATGTCCCACTCGCTTAAGTAATTCACTAACAGAACATCCTTCCTTGGTAGCAAGCCTTCTAAAAACTGTACTAACTCGGGTGATAGGAGTAAACTTCTTTACCTCCTCACCATGTCCATGAAGTGATGGTAATGCGGCAGCAATTTTCCGGATACTCTCATATCCATCAGTATCTGTCAGAGGATGGAATCTACTCCCTCGTAGGAGTGGATAAATTTCTGGTAACACCTCTTTAATTTGATGAGGCTCCTCTTCAATGGGTGTGTTTTTAGAAGTCTGGGCTTTGATGGCTCTTCGAACTCTTCTATTGCGGTTCCTCCTTTAAGTCGGGTTCAGCGGTATAGTCCTTGAGCTCGACCCGATTTCAAATATAGGTGGTGGGACAATTAATCCCTCAGTCGGATCTTCAACAACCATCACTTCTTTCCCCTTTGCAGCAGCAGGGATAGCAAGCTTGACAGGTGTTGCGACAGCAGTAGCTTTAGCCTTCTTACAGGCAGGGAAGTTCTGAAGGCAGTTCAAACTGAATTCTGCAGATGGTTCTTGCATTTCCGGAGCAGCGATCTTCATTACCACGAATGGGGCTTTCTCGAGGATAACCTTGAGGTCTTCAAATCAAGCTCCGAAATTGATAGTGGGAGCGACGTTACGGGCATTGCAGTCCGTTGGCAGGTTGCAGGAAAAGGTCAGCGTTGGGTAGGCCATTGCAGCGGGCTTTAAAACAGAAAGTTTTAGGGTTAGAGAAAAACAGAAAGTTTTAGGGTTAGCTTTATGGGGAAAAAAAAAACTCGTAATCTTTAGTGCAATCACTAAAAATAGAGTTTGATCTATAGACCAGGCTGGTCTTAATTTATGGGCATTTTTTAACCTCTTTATTTAAAAAGGTGTAAGATTTAATTAATATAAGAAAATTGTGCAGCACAACACGATTTGGTTTAATTTGTGAAATGGCAAATCAAATTTGGAAGGGAGATGTGAAGAAATTTTAGAACCAAGTGCGAGACGCAATTAGTGGCAAAGAATGCCCAGGTGGAATTAGTCCACCGACACACCTATTGGAATCCGACCGCATATAAAAATTTAAAAAGTCCTTAATGGCCTTCTAAACCCCTCTGTTCAAAGATGGTTGAACAACTAGTCCTGAAGTCCAAGGAGTTGGCTGTACTTTCCCAAGATAGAAATGGGTAAAGTATGTCAACGGAAGAAGGGTAATTTGGTCCAAGAGGGACATGGACAGATTACCGATGTGTGAAAATAATATTTCTTGATTTGTATGGAGAGAAAAGCACATCCCAAGTGGAGTCGCCAGAAGCTGTCGACGCTATTTCGGGGGTTGGTTTATAGGGAGTTGCCCGTATAAAGTTGTCGGTCACCCGAATTGAAATCTCATCGTCCGCTTTGGAAGGACGTCGAAGTATGAAATCAAACTGACCCCATATTTTTCATAGTTTAAAATGAAAGAGCACTGTACCTCAAATCTTAAATCTTTCCCAAAGGGTAAATACAAGACTTGAGGATGAGGCTCAATCAAATAAACTAGGGAAAGTATGACGTCCGTTTGGTCTATGAAACCTTTGTATTTGCCGACAAGTTCCCCTACTTAATATAAAGGATTTAATAGGGTTTATATTAAGCTGGTTTCGGACATGCTTCCTATAAATGCAAGCCCCTATAGTTAATTACATCTCAAATGACCAAAGTCACCTAAGAAGACTCTCGATAAAAATCAAGAAATATTATTTTCAAGGATTTTCAAATGGTAGGACTCTTCAATGAGATGTGACGTAGAGGTGTGAAAGGGGATTGGTTCAAATTTGGAACATTTTATTGTAGAATCTAAAGGAGGAAAGACTAGGGGATGTCATGGATCCAGAGGAGAACCTCGGTGACTTCCCAAGCTATCCTGATGTTTGGCTTTAGTTTTGAGGAGAAATATTTAGGTGTTTCATCCTGCCAATTTTATTAATTAGGGTTTACATTTGTGTGAAATGATCACAAAAATAGCCTGGAAGTTGTGAGGATTTAGGTCGTGACAAATGACAACCTCAAATCCTAAGACGAGTTAGGACTTATATTGTATAGCAGGGCTATGCAAAGGCCTAAATATAATGTGAGGATTTATGTTGCATAAGCAAGCAACCTCGAAGTCCTATGGCTTTGTTGCTTAAGTCTAAGGAAGGAAGATTGGTTTGGCTGGGGAAGACAGGTTTTGCTGTTTAAGATGGCCGTGCTGCCCACCATGCTAGCTCCAAGCTCCTTGCCGCGGCGAGTTTCAGTTTTCTAGCATGTCAAGTTATAATGTCAAATCAGGTGGGCCTATGGTTGAAGTTCTTTAAATTTTATAGG
>NW_018219030.1:82108-82895 GCF_001263595.1 Phalaenopsis equestris
TCCGGCACCACTATTTTCTATTGGATTCACTTAGTCAAAATGAACTTACTAAACTCAACTTAATGAGTTCCATAATTTCATGTAAACCGTGGGAAGCCTCATTAGCAACCGTAGGTTACCTCCTCCGAGGGATTCCCAATCATCCTATAGAGACATCTTAATCTAGTTGAAGTTATACTTTTGTTTGATGTTTGTGATTAAATTTTGAGTTGTTTTATATTTTGAATATTGTGACGGTGAGTTTTATCTTGGTTAATTTTAGTTCTGATTTTGGTTTTGGTTATATGGCTATCCTGATAATTTTAGTTTTCATGTAGAGTGACGTCATTGTTTAGTATACAAATTTGCAGGTATAAAAGTACAGTATGAAAAACACAGTATGAAAATACAAGAAAGACAAAGCTCAAGACTGTAAAAGCGTACCTAGCGAGTCTTCTCGTTCCACCACTTGAAGCTTGAAATGCATGTTAAGGCAGTTTGAAATGCATGTTAAGGCAAATGCATGTTAAGGCAGTTTATGAAGAGCAGCAAAAGTAAAGTTTTGGTAATTTTCCTAACCCTATGTCATATCATGGGGGGTCCGTAGAAGTTTAATTAAGGAGGACTTTATCAAGCAAGATATATTAAGTTTAGTAGATCTCCGAGATGTCCAACAGATCTGGAGAAAGAAGTAGGTCCATGCTACTCTCTCGCAGCCTGGTGGAAAATCCCGAGTTCTTTTTAAACTTATTATGTTGCTTAATAATTCATCCTATAAATACCCTTAATGCTCAGTGAACATTGAAGT
>NW_018219030.1:83320-86507 GCF_001263595.1 Phalaenopsis equestris
TCATTTAGTCAATTTTGATTTAGCCTAAGTCACCACTAAGCCCTTAAGAATTAGGTGAGTATCTTATTTAGTTTTGAAAAGGGTTAAGCTTTAAGTGGTCATGATTCATGATTTGAATTTTATTTGAAAATCAAAATAGGGGTATTAAATTGATTAATTATTGACTTCAAAAGTCATACCCCTAAGTCCATGATCATTTAATTTTAATAAACTTCAAAATTTTAGTAATTTAGAAATTTAATTAAGAAAGTAAGATTAGTTTCTACCAATTGACCCCTTTCTGTTTCAAACATAAAATAAATAGATTAAGATTAGAGGTTATCCATTTTCCCTCCTTGAATTAAGCCTAAATGTTAATTAAGGCAAAATTCAATTCAAATGACTTTAAAATTTTTATCCTACCTCATTTATGGGTTAATGAAGACATGAGAGGAGAAAATGTGATTTTTCAAAATTTAATTTATTTTATATATTTATTTTTATGCAAAAAAATGATTTTTCAAAGAAAATTCTTAACTTGACCAAGGTAAATTATAATCCCTTGAAATTTTTACTAAAGGTGTACCTAGACCAGAGAATCCTTTGAACAAAATTTCATAATTTTTTTAATTTCATATGATTTATTAGAATACTTTTAAGTTATGGATTATTTAATAAAAATAAAATATTTTAGGTGGTGAAAGTTAAGCTTTGTATTTTTGAAAAATCTCCCTAAGGTCAGAGGACTCAAAGGAGCAAATATTATAATTTTTTGATTTTTATGTGATTTATTGGAATTATTTTAGTGAAAACTCATTTTTAGCCCTTAAAAAATTATTTAAGTTTGAAAATTCAATATCTTTATTTAGAAAGTCAGGAAAAATATTTCAATTGTTCCTAAGTGATTAAGAAGCAATTTAGAACATTTCAATGAGTTTTATTATTTTTGTGATTTTTATGAATTTTTAATTATTTTAAATATTTAAAATAGGCTAGAAATCAAGTTTTTATTTTAAATAAAATTTTATTTTTATAAAATATCCCTGATCACAGAGAACTCAAAAAACTAAATCTCATAATTAATTAATCTCCACTATGATTTATGATCTAGAGAACTCATCATAAAAAAGTTCAAAATATTTTGAGTTTATTTGATGACTTAAATTGATTTTCAAAGATAAATACCACTTTTGACATTTAAATGATTTTTAAAAAAATCAAAATAAAACTCAAAAAATTATGACACTTATTTTTTTGAGTTCTCTGTGATCAGGGATATTTTATAAAATTAAAATTATATTTAAAATAAAAACTTGATTTTAGCCTATTTTAAATATTTAAATAAGTAAAAATTCATAAAAATCACAAAAATAATAAAACTCATGAAAATGTTCTAAATTGCTTCCTAATCACCTAGGAATAATTAGAATATTTTTCCTGATTTTCTAAATAAAAATATTGAATTCCAAAGCTTAAAAAAAAAATTTAAAAGGCTAAAAAATGAGTTTTCACTAAAATAATTCCAATAAATCAAAGAATAATAAAAAAATTATAAAATTTGCTCCTGTGAGTCCTCTGACCTTAGAGAGATTTTCCAAAAATACAAAACTTAATTTTCATCATTTAAAACATTTTATTTTTATTAAATAACCCACAACTTAAAATAATTCTAATAAATCACAGAGAATTCAATAAATTATAAAATTTGATTCGAAGGCTTCTCTAGTCTAAGTCTACCTTCAATAAAAATTTCAAGAGATTATAATCTAGCTTGGTCAAGTTAGGAATTTTCTTTGAAAAATCCTTTTATTGCATAAAACTAATTATATAAAATAAATTAAATTTTGAAAAATCACATTTTCTCCTCTGATATCTCAATTGACCCGTGAATTAAGTAGGATAAAAATTTTAAAGTCATTTGAATTGAATTTGACAAATTATGAGGTGTTAGAGCCTTAGGGGCAATTGTGTAATTTTGAAAATTTAGCCTTAATTAACATTTAGGCTTAAGTCAAGGAGGGGAATGAGTAACCTCTGATCTTAATCAATTCATTTGATGTTTGAAACATAAGGGGTTAATTGGTAGAAACCAATTTCACTTTCCTCATTAAAAAGATAAGTTAATAAATTTCTAAATCATTAAAAAAATTTGGAAGTTTATTAAAATTAAATGATCCTAGACTTAGAGGTATGACTTTTGCAGTCAACAATTAATCAAATTAATACCCCTATTTTGATTTTCAAATAAAATCCAAATCATGAATCATGACCACTTAAGGTTTAACCATTTTCAAAACCATCTAGGCCTTAAGGGCTTAGTTGTGACTTAGGCTAAATAAAAATTGACTAAATGAGGAATAGAGAAATAAACATAATTAAATCAAACATCCTAGAAACACCACTAAACCCAATTAGGGTTAAAAATTTGGCTAAGTGTTCAAATTACACTAACTTCCCCTTCAAGGGAATTCACTCACATAATTTTCAAATTAAATGATAAATGATAATTACCCCTTTTATAGGGATAATTGAGATATCAATGTTCATTGAGCATTAAGGGTATTCACAGGATGAATTATTAAACAATGTAATAAGTTTAAAAAGAACTCGGGATTTTTCACCAGGCAGCGAGAGAGTAGCATGGTCCTTCTTCTTTCTCTAGATCTGTTGGATACCTCGGAGATCTACCAAACTTAATATATCTTGCTTGATAAAGTCATCCTTAATTAAACTTCTAAGGACCCGCCAAGATATGACATAGGGTTAGGAAAATTATCGGAACTCTACTTTTGCTGCTCTTCATAAATGCCCTCACATGCATTTTTAAGTTTCAGGTGGTGGAACGAGAAGACTCGTCAGGTATGCTTTTTTACAATTTATGGTACTGTCTTTCTTCTGCCTTTTCCTTACATGTTTCATTTTTGTATTTACCTACATAAACATGCATGTTAACCATAACAAAAAACCAAAATTAAAATCAACCAAGATAAAACTCACCACCACAATATTAAAAATATAAAACAACTCAAAATTTAATCATAAACATCACACAAAACTACAACTTCAACTAAATTAAGACGTATTTATCGGATGATCGGGAATTCCTCAGAGGAGGTAACCTACGATTGCTAAGGTGGCTTCCCATGGCTTAAATAAAATTATGGAACTCATTAAGTTGAGTTTAGTAAGTTCATTTGGACTAAGTGAA
>NW_018219030.1:86597-87024 GCF_001263595.1 Phalaenopsis equestris
GGCCACCTGATTTAATATTATAACTTGACACACTAGATAACTCAAACTCGTCACGGTGAGGAGCTTGAGACTAGCATGGTGGGCAGCACGGTCATTTTCAACAGCAAAATCTGTCTTCCCCAATTAAACCAATCTTCCTTCCTTAGACTTAAACAACAAAGCCATAGGACTTCGAGGTTGCTTGCTTATGCAACTAAATCCTCACCTTATGTTTAGGCCTCTAAATAACCCTGTTATACAATATAAGCCCTAACTCTTCTTAGGATTCCGAGGTTGCCGTTTGTCACGACCTAAATCCTCACATATTCCAAGTTGTTTGTGTGATCATTTCACACGAATGTAAGCCATAATAAATAAAATTTTCAGGATGAAACACCTAATTATTTCTCCTCAAAACTGAAGCCAAACATTAGGATAGCTTGGGAAG
>NW_018219030.1:87384-88838 GCF_001263595.1 Phalaenopsis equestris
AGTCTTATGTTTATCCTTTGGGATGGATACAAGATTTGAGGTACAGTGCTCTTTCATTTTAAACTATGAAAAATATGGGGTCAGTTTGATTTCATACTTCAACTTCCTTCCGAAGCGGGCGACGGGATTTCGATTTTGGCGACCGACAACTTCTTATGGGCAACTCCCCACAAAAAAACCCTAAAATAATGCCGACAAGGTGTTCTTTCCTACTAAATATGGTGTCTCGGACGCGTTGGCGTAATCCATTTTGTCGTCAGAGGTCATCTAGAGAAGTTCACATTTTTGCCCGTCCTTTAGGCTCAATTGAATACTGACCTCATGCAATTTTGTGAATTTTGTGCATTTGGTGTGTGTATGTGACAAAAAAATCGTGACGATGTTTTCCTAGGGCTTGAAATCACATTGGGAATTTCTCCCTGAGTCCTCACATAATAGCCCTTAACCGCTCGTACATAAGACGATGGTTTTGGGCCATAAAGGCTATACATCACAGGAAAACTAGGAAGTGGCTGGAAATTCTAAAAATGGTGAGTATCAATTCTAGTTTTCTAAGATAGTCAATAAGAACTCCTAGACCTAAATCCTAGGATCTTAGGAAAAGGTAATGACCTCAAAAATGAGGTTAAGAAATGGACCCCCAATAGGTGTGGTGTGCTGACCAAGCACACCACGCGTATTGGTGTTGGACGAATGGATCAAAAAACCAAAGAATGGTTCAAGTAAACCAATCAAGTATTTATCTTGATATGAAATTAAATTTAAGTTGGGTTCCCGATTGAACCCACAGCTCGAGAAAGATTTTGTGAACGAATGAGTTGGGGATTGACAAATATATATATTTTCCAATTGTAGTCGTGGACTTGAGTTTTCAAATTACTTTTGAAATATGTGCAAAGTAAGGATTCAACATTTGACAATGATATCAAAGAATATGTGTAGAGGAAGAGTTAAGAAGACTATATCAACTCGGCATACTGCTGGGGATATTATATTAAAACTGACATGTGATGAGCATAAAATATATGTCACATTAGGAAGGAAAGCACTGGGACTCACATCTAACCTAAGTGGTGACGGGAAAAAAAAATCTGCTACATTGAGGAGGAAAGCTCTGGGACTCACATCCAACCTAAGTGGTAGCAGGAAAATATCTTTGTCACGTTAGGAAGCAAAGCACTGGGAGTCACATCCAACCTAAGCGGTGATAGGAAAAAAATCTGCTACATTGAGGAGGAAAGCTCTGGGACTCACTTCCAACCCAAGTGGTAGCGAGAAAATATCTTTCTCTATGTAGGAAATATGCAAATTCAAATATGCAAATTTGTGGGGAATATGTGAATAAAATATGTGAAGAAATCAGAAGCTTTAACATCCATTGAAGGGGGCCTCACACCGATCCTCGAGAATTTGAAATTTGAAGGAATCGGAAGCCTTAACATCCATTAAAGGGG
>NW_018219030.1:91279-93903 GCF_001263595.1 Phalaenopsis equestris
CCATTTCCCATTTTAATTAAGCCTAAATATTCATTAAGGCCAAAGTATTCAAAATTACAATTTTGCCCCTAAGGGTCCAAACTTTCATAATTTATCAAATCCAAGTCAAATGATTTTAAAATTTTTATGTAACCCTACTGATAGGTTAATTAAGATATCAGAGGAGAAAATGTGAATTTTCACAATTTAATTTAATTCATATAATTATTTTCATGCAAAAATATGCATCTTCAAAGAAAATTGCAAAAGATAATCAGGACAATTCTTAATCACTTGGAATTTTTATGTAAGCTACCCCTAGACCAGAAAGTCATTTGGTCAAAATTTCAACCAAAATTTCTTAATTTTTTAAATTTTCTTTGATTTATTAAAATCAATTGAAGTTTTGAGGACTTTAATAAAAATAACATATTTTATATGTTGAAAAATATGTTTTATATTTTTGGAAAATCTCTCATAAGTCAAGGAACCCAGAGAAATTTATTTTTATTTTTTTGATTTTTATTTGATGTTTTAGAATTATTTTGGTAAAAATTTTATTTTTAAGCCTTAAAAATCATTTTAAGCTTTAAAAATAGATATCTTTATTTCTAGACTTTGGAAAAATATTCCAATGATTCCTAAGTGTTTAGGAAATAATTTGGAACATTTCCATGAGTTTAATATTTGGAATATTTCCATGAGTTTAATATTTTATTTTTTTATTATATTTTTTTTAATTATTAAAAATAATTAAAAATATCCTAAAAATTACGTTTTTATTTTAAATTTATTTTTATTAAATCCCCTTGATACCATAGAACTCAAAAAACTAAGTTTCATAATTTTTAGAGTTATATTTTGATTTTTTAAAATCATTCAAGTTTTAAATTTGATGGTCACTTTTAAAAATCAATTAAAAATATTAAATAATCTCCAAATAATTTGAAATTTTTATGGTGAGTTCTCTGACTTATGAGCCATCGTGGAGAACAAAAATCAAGTGATTTTAATCTCTATGTACTCCAAATTAAATATTTTAAGCAAATTAAGTTTTGCTCGAAAGAGTGATGTTTTGATTCTTAAAAATTATGAAATTATTTCTTAAGACTACTCTGATCATAAAAAACTTACATGAATTTTTGCAGAATTTTCTAAGCCACATACAATTTTCTATAATTATTTGAATAGAAAATGCATAAAAATTTAGAAAATTAAGATCTCTGTCTAGAGATATCCTATATCTTTGGAAAAATGTTCAAATTGTGCAGCTATACAGAGGCTACAACACATAAAAATTTGGGGTCAAGGTGATAATCCAATATGAATGGAGAATTAAAAAACCCCTAACCCTAATTCATTTTTGAAAAATAATTTATGCATCAAAGTAATATGAAAATAATTTCACATGATTCTCCTCTGTTCACTGAGCAAGGAGGTATTTTTATTTTATTTTTATAAATTTTCTATGCAAAGATATGAATTTTTGAAGTTTAGGAGCTATTTTCTGAATTTATTAAATATCCTATTTATTTATTCAAACGCGGGCTGACTGGATCCTTGGATCCGTCGAAAAGCCACGCAGCGCGCTCTTATTCGACGCCGCCTTCTGAGTCTGCTGCCACGCGACGCGCCGTTTCGTTCCATAGGATCATCCGGCTTGATCTTCGCCGTTCATTTAATACACGCGAGAATGGACGACATCTGTTCATCGTCCCTGATAGCCTTAACCGAGAGCCGTCCGAGAGCCGTCCATTTTAAAACCTTAATATCTCTCTCATTTCTTAATGGATTTTGATGATTATTTTTTTCAATTACTCGTCTTGAAGAGACAAACATATCCATGTGGTAAACACAGTATGAAATTAAGCCATTATGAATGGAGAGCTCACGAAGGCTCGGGAGAGAAAGTGAGGTTATACCTTTGCTCCGAGAGATTTATCCCCAATCAGAGATTCTTCACACCTTCGTTGGGTCCCAAAGAGCTCATGGATGAAGCCTCTAGCTCTGGTGTAAAGCCTATGTATGATTTTGACCACAACCAATTTTGGTTGTTGGTTGAGAGTTATGGTAGAGGCTATTTCAAAGTGGGAATTGATGGGGGTTTGGCTTCTTTCACTGTTGTGAAGGTGTAGGGCCAATTTATTTGGAGTTTGGTGCTGTGTAGGTTGGGATTAAGATTTGTCTTAGTTTCGGACAGGAATTCAAGCTTAAAATTGGATTGCCATGGTGGAATTGGGAGAGGGAAATGGATTGGAATGTACTAAGGGTCTCTTAGAGAAGCTCTCTGAGGAGTTTGGAAGGGCTTGGTGAAAATTTTTTACCCCTTACTATTCATGGTCGTGGGGGGTAGATTTTATAGAAATTGGCCAAGAGGAGGCTTGGCTGGCCAATTGAGGGGTTAGCCCCACTGCTTAGGTGTCAAGTAGAGGAGCTCTTAGCTCAATTTGGGCTGAGGTGGCTTCTTGGCATGCATTTGGGTATTAACCATGTGAGGGCTCACGATTTTGGGTTTTAGCTTGGGTTAAAGTGGCTAACCAAGGGTAGGATCAGGGTTAAAGCTTATAATGATCAGTAAAAATGGCACCATAGGGTATGGACATGTGGTATGGCAAGTACCTTGATTTAACCCTCTCCTTATCCCT
>NW_018219030.1:93982-94528 GCF_001263595.1 Phalaenopsis equestris
GCATATTGGGCTAAGTTTGGGTCAAACGTGAGCTAGACATGGGAGAAGCTCAAATTGATTGTTTTGGTTGGTGAAGAACATCATTAGAAACAACTTTCATGAAGGGTGAAAGTCATTTTGAGGTCAATTGGTTAATCAATTTGGTGGATTTTTGATTTTTGACCCATTTTAAGCATGTTGGGCTAAGTTTTGGTCAAACTTGGGCTAGCCATGGGCTAAGACCAAATTGATTATTTTTCTTGGTGTAAAATATCATAATGAACAATTTTCATGAAGGATGAAAATTGTTTTGAAGTTGATTTGATGGTCAATTTGGATGGATTTTGATGGGTTTTGGTTTTAGACCCAAATTAGGCATATGTTGGGCTAAGTTTGGGTCAAACTTGTGCTAGCCATGGGCTAAGTCCAAATTAATTGTTGTTTTTGTTGTAAAACATCATAATGAACAATTTTCATGAAGGATGAAAACTGTTTTGAAGTTGATTTGATGGTCAATTTGGATGGATTTTGATGGGTTTTTGTTTTAGACCCAAATTAGGCATATGG
>NW_018219030.1:95245-105550 GCF_001263595.1 Phalaenopsis equestris
GTTAGGAAGGAAAGCACTAGGACTCACATCCAACCCAAGCGGTGATAAAAGAATATGTGTGTCACGTTAGGAAGGAAAGCACTAGGAATCACATCCAACCTGAGTGGTAACAAGAAAATACGTGTGTTACATTGAGAAGGAAAGCACTAGGACTCACATCCAACCCAAGAGGTAATGAGAAAATATGTGCGCCACGTTACGAAGGAAAGCACTAGGAGTCACATCCAACCCAAGCGGTGACAAGAAAATATGTGTTACCTTGAGAAGGAAAGCACTGGGACTCATATCCAACTCAAGAGGTAACAAGAAAATATGTGTGTTTATGCTGAAAATATGCAAATTCACACATGTAAATTTGTGGGGAATATGTAAAAGAATCAGCAGCATTAACATAATCGGAAGGGGGCCTCACACCGATCATTGGAGAATTTGAAATTTGAAGGAATCAGAAGCCTTAATATCCATTGATGGGGGCCTTACACCGATCCTCAAGAATTTAAAATTTGAAGGAATCAGAAGCCATAACATCCATTAAATGGGGCCTCACACCGATCCTCAAGAACTTGAAATTTGAAGGAATCGGAAGCCTTAACATCCATTGAAGGGGGCCTCACACCGATCCTCGGGAATTTGAAATTTGAAGGAATTGGAAGCCTTAACATCCATTGAAGGGGGCCTCACATTGATCCTTGAGAACTTGAAATTTGTAGGAATCAAAAGCCTTAACATCCATTGAAGGGGGCCTCACACTGATCCTCGGAGAATTTGATATTTGAAGGAATCAGAAGCCTTAACATCCATTAAAGGGGCCCTCACACCAACCCTCAGAGAATTTAATATTTGAAGGAATATTTGTGGAAAGTTTATGAAATTTTTATGGAATTTGTGGAATTTAGAAGAGTTGTGAAAAATGTAGGTAGTAATTTATGTAGTGTAGAATTTTGTGCAAGTTTATGTGGATGTTGCAAATATATGGATATTTGTGAAGAATTGTGGAGTTTATGAAAGTTCTAAAAAAAAAGGGCACATTGGGAAAGAATGTTGGAGGTTCATATATCAATGCCAAGAGGTGAACAAAAGAATCAGCTCGATAAGGAATGCTTGAGATTTGCATCCAACCTCAAAGTTGATCGAAGAATTATCCCTGTGGAGGAGATGCGGCTCTATATGTAGAACCAGGCAAACCTCATATGCACCAGACAAGGGTCTGAGAAGAGTGTGGTTCTATAGAGCCAGCTAACCTCTTTCAGAAGAGGAAGAGGACCCAGTTTTAGACAAGTGCAACATCCGTGTTTCTAAGAACAATGTTGTCTTTGAAATATCACGATGCATAGTACTTCTTGAGGTACTATCCGTTGACTGCAGATATGTGTAAAATTAACTCATTCATTTTTTTAAGGTACTTTCAGAATTTTATTCTCTCAAGTACACATAAATATGTGTTATTTCTAGGGACGTCACGACTCGAGAGGCCGCAACTTGGTAGCCTCATTTATAGTAGGTGTTGTTTGCTTTGACATTGATTCTGTAAAAGTTGTTCTTATTGTCTTTGAGGAATAACTCTGACATTCTTCAAATTGTTACTGGAGTTATATTTGCTGGGCACTGAAGGATTTGACTTCAGAGTTGAATTTCCATTAACTGTTAATATCATCATCATCTCTTAAATTCTTTCTTTCTGAGCCTAAGTAGATTTCAAAATTTTGGTCTTTTGATCAAAATATTTTTCATTTTCCAAAGATATTTCTGAGTCAACTAATAGCCAACCAAAAGACTCAAGTTTGCTCAACTTTTTCCTGAATATAATATCTAGAGAGTTTCCTTAAGAGAGCATTAAGTCTCGTTAATTAGGGAAAACTTGGGCACCAATTTTTTATTGTATATCCACCTCAAGCTTCTATTTAAAGAGACTTTTCTTTCTACTTTGATTTCTTCTTTTTTAAAATTATTTCCCATTATTTTGTTGAGAATTACTATATCTGGTACAGCAAGATTTAAAGATTTTGAATGTCTAAATTGAGACACCAATTTTTGATTTTATGCTCACCTCAAGCTTCTTCTCAGGGGACTCATATTTTTCTTTCTTTTTTGCTCCGTTTGTTTTCTGAGAATTACTATATCTGGTGGACGCTATGTTGTCCAAATTCTCCCGACTAATAATCCTCAAATATTTCTTAAGGTAGATTTTAGGATATTATAACTCGTTCGAAAGTCAGGACCCAGTCACATGGCGGGAAATTAAAAGGCTCATGATATCCCGAGTCAATTATTCGTATTTCAACCACACTAACTTATTTTGAAATCAACTTAGGACCTAGTCCAAGTTCTTTAAAGTGCATGACTCAGCTATTAGGGGATTAATTTACTTCTCCCCTGAAGTCATAGTTTCTTTCATATTGCTGGAATTTTTATCTTTGATTACGCCTTCATCGATTGTCCTGTTGATGAACTCTAAATGTTTTGTTAACCATGTCTTCCAACAATTGAACAGTTGTGAAAAATAGCAAGATCTTTCTTTATTTATTGCGGTGGGAGGGAAGGGACATACAAACATTGAAATCACTAACATCCCTTTTGATAACAAAAATAGTACAATAGTAATTAAAAGATGTTTCATCATTTATTAGCTGCATCGGAGTTAAGCGGGACATTAGGATCGACCAAAATCATATTGATAAAACCACTTTCAGGTTCCTTTTAAATACTCATTCGGGATCATTATGCCCCCATTCTTTAATTTCTCCTCAAGCCAGTCTTTAAAAGTGAAACAACCTTTATGTTTTGTCCGATCAGCCTGTGATATGGGCAGGACCTCGGATGATCTTCTTCATCAACTTCATCTGGTTCCTTCAGTTCAAAGAGCTTGAATTCAGGTTCCTTTATCAAATTTTGAAACATCTATTTGACTGCCTCATCCTTGAAAGGATATATTTTGTTCAAATGATTCTTTATGTTTGGAGGTTTCCCTTCATCTGTTTGATAAGACATCTGATGAAACGATTGCTGATCATTACGCCGAGGACATTGGTAAATCTGTCGAGACTGTTCAACTTGAATCTGCAACAATCGCTTGCCCCCACCAACCACTGCTGCTGTCCCAGATTTATTCTCAGATGTCTTTATTGGCTCTAGCTTCTCAGCTTTCTCAAAAAACCCAAGATGTTTCGCTTCTTCTTGAAGATTCTCAACATTTCTAAGCAGCTTTTCGAATGTCTTAATGGTGAATCCCTTGAGTAAGAAGCTTACTGGACCATGGATGTTCTTTAGAAGGATTTTGACTGCGTGTTGTTCTTGGAGTTCTGGCTCACACTTCATGCTCAAATTCTCCATCGTAGAGTGTAGTCCATCAATGTTTCGGCTAGCCTCAATCGCTCAACCAAAAGATCACCAACGGTGATATGGTGCTGAGCTCCAGCAAACCGCTTAACAAAGTAGTTCTCCAACTCTGCAAATGTTTTTACTGAGCCATTGAGCAGTTTGGCATACCAGTCAAAAGCGATTCCCAAAAGACTGGTTACAAATTGACGGCACAACAACGCATCACTACCCCCGACGTTGTCACAACTTGCTCAGAAGTGTGCAACATGTTGTCAAGGGTTTCCCGTTCCATCAAATGTCTTGAATAACGGTGGTATGAAACCCTCAAGGTATTGAACATTATCAAATTCTTTTGGATAGGTCCTACCCTTTAGAATCAATGTCTCTCCTTTTGATTGAGTCGGAGCTTTTCTCACCTGTTATTCCACCATTTGGTTAATGTCTTTTTCTGATATTGATTCATGAATTGAGTCTTTATTTGGTTGATTATCTTCATTGACTGACGTGAATTCCTTTTTATTATCGTTGGTCTGGATGTTTTCTGGATGGCTTGCCCCTAGGGGTACTATCGGCGATGATTGTGATTGTCCTTGAATAGTGGCTATAGCGGTCGTCGTTTCTTCTAGTTGTTTCTTCATCTTGTTGATCTATTCATCATATTGTTGGATGACACTTTTAAACTCATCCACGGTGTTCTCCTCAGTGGGTAAAAGAGCATCGCACGAGGATAAGGTGGCTCTGGCCTCAATAACTTTGATTTCTGTGAATCCCTCTATCTCATATTCTGACGGGTTGTAGGGTTCATCACCCATATCTTTTCTTCATTCTTCAGAAAACCGTGCAATTTTGGCTCGAAGCTTTTCCAATGTATCCTCGATTTTCTTTCCTTTCACAAATTTAAGGTCAGTTGGAGATTTTTGATGGGCATCACCTTTTTGGCTGAGCACTGATGTAATTGTGTAGAAGTCAAATGAAGCAACTGGATTAGCTGAAATCATTCCTCTTTCGGGATCTATCAAATATTCTTTTGAAATTATTATTTTTCCATTTTTGAAATTATTTTCAAGCCATTCTTTGAAGCTGACACAATTTTCTATAGTATGTTCGAGCTGTATGTGGTAAGGACAGTAGTTGGGATGATCTTTCATGTCGACTTCCTCCGGCCTCTTTGGCTCTCGTAATCTGAATTTGGGATTTTTAATCAAGTCCTGGAACATCTTTGCTACAACTTCTTTTCTGTAAGAATATTCTTTGTCTACCCCTGCTATCATATCAGATTTTCCTTTGAATGTTGTCACTGGCCTTGGACCATCATTGAGAGATGGTGGCGGTGATGTGGTAACAGCCCCATAGATGCCAACCTCTTCATAGGTGGCAGACAACTGGTGGAACTTATTCCTCATACATAGAGGTGAGGTCTCATGTAATCCTATTTCACCTAGTCAGTCAGAGGGTAGTGTCAGTAGTAGTTAGCTTTGTGGCTTCGCCTTCTCAGCCCTTAGAATTTTCCTTTTGTGCCTTCTTTCTTGTGTTTTAGTTAGTTGCACGGACTTTGAATTGGACCCAATTTTGAATACAAAAAACGGCGGGGCAAAAACATCGACACACACTTCTTCGTAAAGAATCTCCTTCCCTTTGTTTAGTGGAACAGTTGATGTAGTAGAGGTGAATCCAGTGGCAGATGCAAAAACAGCTCTGGGAGCGATCTTTGCACTTCTAGTGGCATACTTTACAGCAATAGCAAAATTCTTTTCAATCATCACCCTCTTCAAAGGGGGAACTTCAATATCAGACTTAATATTAAATTCCACTACAGGCTCGACGAACTTGTCCATTTCAGGCTTCATTACGGCAACAACGACATTCTCAAACTTGGCTTCAATATCAATGAATCGCTGCCCAAACATAATGACCGCCAGTTCCGGCAGCTCATTCCTGTTAACAACAAACTCCTCTCCAGTGGCAAAAGAAAAGATCAACCTTGGAGAAGACATTATTTCTGTCATTTGAAATTTTTCTGAAATTTAGTGACGTCCAACGTCTTGCAATTTCAACGGAAGTACTCAAGTTAACGCACTTGTCTTATGAAATGGGTATCATTTAAAATTTATCCATGTGAATTTGGCACCAATTTTGTGATTTATTTTGTTTTGGTATTGGGTTTTGAGACTTCAACATTGCTGAGGAAAGTTGAAAAGGAATTTTCACATGACTTGTAAAAAGGATAAGCAAATTTCAGAAGAGAAGTGAAGTGATTATGAGGCATAGGAGCTAGCCCAAAATAGGAAATGATCCATTCCACATTGGACCCACTCCGACCTCAACACATCACACCTATTAGGGGTCCACCCTACTAAACCCTAGGGGTTCATGGACCTTTCCGCTTAAGGATGGTTAAGCAGACGGTTCTGGACTCCAAGAGGAGTTAACTATACCGACTAAAGAAAGAAATGAACATAATAAGTCAATAGGAGAATTGTAGTCTAGCCTATATGGGACATAGATACACTACCGATGTTTGAAAACAAAATCACATGATCAAAGATGGAGAGAGGAACCAGTCCCCATGAAGTCGCCTGAATTTGTCAGTCGTTTTAACTTCGTGATTTGAAAAAGTGATGATTTTGTGATTTTAAAAATAATTTAAATATGAATATAACCTTTTTTATTTTTAAAAGTAACATTTTAATTTTAAAATAGGTGAGACCAAACAGGTCTCACATTTTAAATAGTTTAGATGATTGAATACAATACTACAAGTAATACACTTATCCCGAAGAATAAATATATCACTTTTAATAGGAATTCGATCACCTAAACTAAAGAATTTGTGACATCTGTTTTGGTCTGCAAAATATTTTATAAAAACACCAACAAGTTCCTCTACCTAACATAAAAAAGTTAGATAGGGTTTATTTTATCTGGGTTTCAGGTTCCATATAGAGGCAATCCCCTATAGTTAATTACATCTTAAATGGCTGGGGGTCACTTAAGAAAACTCTCGATTAAGACCAGGTGGTGTTGCCTTCAAGATTTCAAAGTTTATGTTATCACAATTTGACATGAGAAAATCAAATGGGAATGGCTCAAAATAGGAACAATTTTCTTAAGGAATTCAATGGAATGAATAAAAGGAGACATCACAGATCCAGGAGAAACCCCGGAGATGTCCCAACTATCCTAATGTTCAGTTTTATGTCTTTGAAGTGATGTTTATTTGATATTTCAATCCTGTAAATAATTTACGATTTAGAACTTATGTTTACACAATATCGGCCTGCGCAAATAGTCTAAAAAGATAGGAGGATTTACACTATACTACACGGTAACCTCGAAATCCTAACGTGTTGTTAATTAAACTAAGGAAAGCCACCTTGAAATCCTAAGAGTTGTTAATTAAACTAAGGAAAGTGTATAGTGTTGTGAAATTATTTTGCTATTGCAGATTCATCTAGAAGTTGTTCCTTTGCGTGCTGCCCACGATGTTTGCTCCAAACTCCTCGTAGTAGCACCTCCTGGTTTAGTTTAAGTTTTGAAAATGCACCTATCCACTAGGTTATCCTATACTAAGGTATAGTACAAAAACTAAGCAATAAAACATCCAGTGTAAAAGAAATGCAACAATGTATTGTACAGTAAAGAAGAAGGACAGTATAGCATGCTTATAAAAGAAAATACTGTAATGTAAATCAAACCTATACACTTGGGAGGCTCATTGCTCCTTTAAGTTTAGCTATTATGCGCTGTGTAAAAGCAGAAAGTACAACCTGAAAAACTTGAGAAAAACAGGTAAATCGTAGGAAAAAGACAAACAAATAAAACTAAATACAATATCACATATAAAGGACCAAGAATAAGAGATTATATGTGATATTGGGAATGTCCCCAATTGCTAGGAGGATCTGAGTGTAAGGCTCAAGCTCAAATCCCAGAGAATTGGGTTTCAGTTTTGGTCAAGTTAAGGTAAGAATTTCATTATTTGATTTAATTAAATCAGTCATGAATCACAATCTAGTGCATCCTCGTGTCTAGTGTCCTAATTATCTCATGAACTGGGGTAAGATGTTTGGCTTCTTAGCTTCATTTGAACATTAGAAGGATGAACTCTCTCAAGGTGTTCTCCTAAGACCTAGGAAGCCTACACTTTAGTTTGAGCCTGAGTGTTCTAAAGTGTCTAACTTCAATTAAGTGTCTTGCAACTAGTCCTCGAATATCTTTAGATCAAGCTTAACTCTCTATCAGGCTCCTAAAACCTAGGGGTAAACCTATAATTTTGGTAAAAGGGGTGTGAAATGTGCTTCAATCCTAATTAAAGCAATTGGTTTTAAGTTGATTCAAAGCTTAAGGAACCTAAATGCAGGTCTATTGATTTTTCAATCCATCTCCCTAATCGTCATCTAAACTCTCACTTTCTTCCAACCCTAAACTATTCTTCCAATTTACAATTTCATCTTTCTTATGTAAAAGGAATGGTAAATGGTTTATTATCCTATCTCTTCTTTAGGTTTTATCATCTCGCAGAACCAAATTTCATTTTTTAAAAAAATTTCCTCTTCCTTTCTCTTTCCCACATAATTCCCTTAAGACCATGAATCATTTCTGAAGATAATTAAATCGAAAATTCTCATTTTTAACTTGACAGTTAAAAAAAACAAAACAAATGCGAAGAGGCCGGTCCACTTTTAAAACAAAGTCAAATCATAAATCCTAGAGTAAAATCGTAAGTGCGTCGGCCTAAAAGAGTTTAAAACTCGTTAACAAAATGACCGAATCAAACTCAAAAAATAGTTTTAAAAGCCTCAAAATATAATTTAAACCTTCACGAATAAAGCTTTGTAATGTGGGGAATAAAACTTTAAAAATGTTTCCTAAACATATAAATGTTTCCTAAACATATCACTACATATCACTAGAAAGTGCTCCAAGTATGGCTCACCTAATCAATGAACTGACCTTCACGGTAAAGGTAAAAATTCACCACATTAACATTTGCGGCTACGGACAATGAGGAAGAAAAACCGATCCCAAACCAAACATCTTTAATCATAAAAGAACTAAAAGGAAAGACCCACATCCAAGGGAAATGAAAAGAAAATTAAATTCTAACCAAATATAAGAGTTGAAAAACAAATCATAATTTAAGCTAAATCAAGCCCAATACATGGGTAAATCGAGCCTGCCAAAGGGGGCAAACAGAGCACATCTTTCAAGCATTTATTGTAGACATGAATATCAACAATAGAAACTTTGATAATTTCATTCCAATCATGCATTCGAACAAAGGGTAGCAAGATAAACGAGATATGAACCCCAAACACATTTTTTTAGCTCATAAACCTAGTTTCCAGCATGTACTTTATCAAGGGGCAGCAAGAGAAGAAATAAATGAGCTCAAAATACAATTCTCCAGCTCATAAACATAATTTACAGCATGTATTCTATCAAGGGGCAGCAAGATAAACTAGATATCGACCCCAAATATAATTTCCAACTTACAAAAAAAAAGATTTCCAACATAGGAACAAAGTAGGGTCCAT
Organism: Phalaenopsis equestris; assembly: GCF_001263595.1. Classification (NCBI taxonomy): domain Eukaryota; kingdom Viridiplantae; phylum Streptophyta; class Magnoliopsida; order Asparagales; family Orchidaceae; genus Phalaenopsis; species Phalaenopsis equestris. The sequence continues at coordinate 104,101 of NW_018219030.1, forward strand.
CAAAGGGCTAAAATAGCAAAGATTTCAGCCAAGACATGATATTAAAAGGAGCCAAACCGAGCCCAACCATATGGGGAAAATAGGACAAAAAAAAATCCATTTATAATTTGATTCAAAAGAAGCCCAAAATGAACCCCACATGGATAAATCGAGCTCAATACCAGGACAAACCAAGCCCATCTATATTTCAAAACAGCAAAAAAACTTCAACTTTCATATATTACCGAAAGGAGCCCAATCTGAGCCCAAGAAAGGGGCAAACCGAGCTCAACACAGGGGGAAACCGAACCCAATGCATGGGACAAAACAGAAAGCATGCTTCCAATTCAATCCCAAAGAAAAAAGCCAAGACCCAGACCACCATTTATTGTAAGCATGAATATCAACAATAAAAGTTTTGATAATTTCATTCCAACATGCATTCGAACAAGGGGCAGCAAGAGAAACATAAAATGAGCCCCAAACACATCTTTTCCAACTCATAAAATAATTTCCAGCATGTATTCTAGCAAGGGGCAGCAAGAAAAGCATGAAATGAGCCCCAAACACATCTTTTCCAACTCATAAAATAATTTCCAGCATGTATTCTAGCAAGGGGCAGCAAGAAAAGCATGAAATGAGCCCCAAACACATCTTTTCCAACTCATAAAATAATTTCCAGCATGTATTCTAGCAAGGGGCAGCAAGAGAAGCAAGAATGAGCCCCCAAACATATTTTTCCATAGACATTTATAAAGGAATAAAAATGCATTTCTAGACTATTGAAGCCATGCCTTCATATGTTTCAAGCAAAAGAAAAGTAAAAGTAACCCATATATATATGCTTCATTTCTCACCAACCTAAGCAAATATTCATGCTTAAACTTCAAAATAAGCTTCCATACTTCATGCCATCCGAAATAATGCAAAATAGAGGAGAGGAGAAGAATACCTCTTTCTTTATGCAAACTTAAAGCAAAGAAAGTATAAGGTAGATTCAAAAAAACCACTCCAACAGTAGCCTACAAATACTCCTCACGATTTTCAGCTCACGGTTTGACAAATCCAAGCCTCGACACCCTCGAACAACAGAGGGGAAGAAGATCTCTCGAACAGGAAAACAGAAAGAGGTAACTTTCTTAACAGCGAAGAAGAAAGACAGAAAACACAAAGTTCTTCCAAAATCTCCCCTCTCAAAAACCCTCCCTTTTTTTCTGTCAAGAAGAAAGACCAAAGAAGCACACACATCCCTAATCCTCCAGGTAAGCTCATAGCCAAAGAAACGAAAAGAAAAAGCCACCTGTTCGCCGCCCTAGCCAACCAATCGAGAAAGAGGAAGGAAACGACACCATAAATGAGAACGTATAGCCTCGAGAAGGTGAAGGGTCGGCCAGCCCGCCTCCCCCAATTTGAGAGCCGAACGGCTGGCGGGGCCCGTGGGGAAGGGGAAGAGGCGGGAAGAAGACGGGAG
>NW_018219030.1:107620-120530 GCF_001263595.1 Phalaenopsis equestris
CATAATTCCCTTAAGACCATGAATCATTTCTGAAGATAATTAAATCGAAAATTCTCATTTTTAACTTGACAGTTAAAAAAAACAAAACAAATGCGAAGAGGCCGGTCCACTTTTAAAACAAAGTCAAATCATAAATCCTAGAGTAAAATCGTAAGTGCGTCGGCCTAAAAGAGTTTAAAACTCGTTAACAAAATGACCGAATCAAACTCAAAAAATAGTTTTAAAAGCCTCAAAATATAATTTAAACCTTCACGAATAAAGCTTTGTAATGTGGGGAATAAAACTTTAAAAATGTTTCCTAAACATATCACTAGAAAGTGCTCCAAGTATGGCTCACCTAATCAATGAACTGACCTTCACGGTAAAGGTAAAAATTCACCACATTAACATTTGCGGCTACGGACAATGAGGAAGAAAAACCGATCCCAAACCAAACATCTTTAATCATAAAAGAACTAAAAGGAAAGACCCACATCCAAGGGAAATGAAAAGAAAATTAAATTCTAACCAAATATAAGAGTTGAAAAACAAATCATAATTTAAGCTAAATCAAGCCCAATACATGGGTAAATCGAGCCTGCCAAAGGGGGCAAACAGAGCACATCTTTCAAGCATTTATTGTAGACATGAATATCAACAATAGAAACTTTGATAATTTCATTCCAATCATGCATTCGAACAAAGGGTAGCAAGATAAACGAGATATGAACCCCAAACACATTTTTCTTAGCTCATAAACATAGTTTCCAGCATGTATTTTATCAAGGGGCAGCAAGAGAAGCAATAAATGAGCTCCAAATACATTTCTCCAGCTCATAAACATAATTTACAGCATGTATTCTATCAAGGGGCAGCAAGATAAACTAGATATCGACCCCAAATATAATTTCCAACTTACAAAAAAAAAGATTTCCAACATAGGAACAAAGTAGGGTCCATCAAAGGGCTAAAATAGCAAAGATTTCAGCCAAGACATGATATTAAAAGGAGCCAAACCGAGCCCAACCATATGGGGAAAATAGGACAAAAAAAAATCCATTTATAATTTGATTCAAAAGAAGCCCAAAATGAACCCAACACATGGGTAAACCGAGCCCAACATATGAGCAAAACAAATGCAAATATCTCTTGCAAGAATCCATCTTAAAAAGAGTTAAAGCTGAACCCAACAAGTGAGCTAAATGAAATGTCATTTTCAGCTATTATGAAGCCAAGACCGAGCCTTCCAACTATGATAAAAACAGAGAAGGTTTTGCAACTCAAAGAGACAAAAACTGTTCCCAAGCAAATGGGTTGAAACAACTAAAAAAATATTTTTCCTTAAAACCTCATATTTCAAGATATTGTGCCAACATGTGTTTCATAAAAAAGAATTCCAGCATGAGTTCAGTCCCAAAAGAGCCAAACCGAACACACCAAATAAGCTAAGTAAAATGCAATTTCCAGCTATCTTGAGGCCAAGACCGAGCCCTCCAAAAATGTGCTGAAACATAGAAAATTTTCCAGCTAACATTTAATCCAGCATAACCAAAACTGAAACCAAGGCAGCAGCAAAACAGAGAAAATTTCCAACATATGTTTCATATAGTGATAGGTAGCATGAAATAGATAAGCTTGATCCAATCATTCATTTTTGAACATGAGTAATAAAGGAGTTTGATAACCCATTCTAACATGCATTTCTAGAGGGGCAAATCTCATCTCAAAACCACCATTACGATACTTCCAAATATCTCAAGCAAGAAGAACAAAGACAGCCCACACATGCTTTGTTTTCACCATTTCTAGTGAGTATCCATGCTTAAATTTCAAAATAAGCCTAAGCTTCACTTCCATATACTTTTTATAAGAGAATGGAGATGCCTTTATATGCCATCCAAAATAGTGTAAAATAGAGGAGGGGAGAAAAATACCTCTTAATGCCCACTTAAAGCAAAAAAAAATGTAAGAAAGATCCAATAAAGTGCCTCCCAAAGAAATCTTCTTCCCTAAAACTTCAAAAAAAGAGTAACCGACAAATCCTTTAAACTTCCAGCACACTAAAAGCTAGCCAAACAAAAATTTTGACAGAGCCTTCTTCTTGAAAGCCTTAAGAAACAACCACCAACGGATGCTCCACACCCCAACACACGAAAATCAAATTTTAGATATGATGTTTGTAGAACTTTCTCCCCTAAAATCTCCCACAGTAAAGAAGAAGGAAAAAATTATCTCGGGCAGAAAAGAACGCAAGCTCTTCAACAGCACCCCAAAGCCACTCCTCTCCTTTTTCTCCAGAAATTTTCAACAACCCTCAGGCCGCAGAGGATGAAAAGAATAAGTAAGAATGAAATTAGAGGAGATTTTGGCACCACCTCCCCACTCTCAGAAATTTCGGCCAACCCTAGACCTTCCTTCAAATGGGATTTTATAACCACGGGAAAAGGGGAAAGGGTTCATTTTACCTCTGTTGGAGCGATCGAATGAGGCATCGGGAGAGGAAAGATTGCATTTAGGGAGGAGGAGGTGACCTCGAGAAGAAGAAGGGATCGACCATGCGACATACGTCAACAGGCGAGCCGCACAGTCGAGCAGAGCTCGGAAGGCAAGGAGCGTGCGCGAATGGCAAAGGAGACGCGGGAGAGGAAAACTGGGCTAGGCTAGCCATGGCGCCGCTCTATTGATCCATGCCTGAAAGACAAGTCGCGGGAGTTAGGGTACGCTAGAGCAGCTCTCGGTCGAAGAAGGGAAAAGAAACACGCGACTAGAGGAATGTCGCGGGTTAGGTGAATAGAGAATAGGTTTAACATATTTATAATTTACGGGTAAATTTTATAAAAAGTATTTAATATTTTGAAAAAAATAAAAATTGAATTTGTGTTTTATTCGTGCATCGTAACATATCGAATGCGGATGTCTTTTCTAGGTATTTTTGACATTCCAAACACCCTGGCGTGATCCGTTTCGCCGTCGGAGGTCATTTTGGTGAATTCATTGATTTGCGTGCAAATTTTCTCGTGTAAAAAATATGACAATATGGGTGTCCTTTCTTACTAAAATTGGTGTCCCAGACGCGTTGGCGCAATCCATTTTGTCATCGGAGGTCATCCGAAGAAGTTCGCATTTTCACCCGGCCTTTTTGCTCAATTTTAGACCGGGCTCAATTGAAGACCGACATCGTGCAATTTTATGAATTTTGTGCATTTGGGTGTATGTGACAAAAAAGTCGTGACGATGTTTTCCGAGGGCTTGAAATCCTATTGGGAATTTCTCCCTGAGTCCTCACGTAATAGCCCTTAACCGCTCGTACATAAGACGATGATTTTGGGCTATAAATGCTAGATATCACAGGAAAAATAAGAAGTGGCTGAAATTTCTAAAAATGGTGGGTATCAATTCTAGTTTTCTAAGATAGTCAATAAGAACTCCTAGAGCTAGATCCTAGGATCCTAGGAAAAGGTAATGACCTCAAAATTGAGGTCAACAATCCCCAACTATTCTAATACAAATTTTAACATAGAAATTCAATAATATATGAAATAAAACAATTTGCAGACACCTAAGCATTGAAAGAGAAAGGAATTCTTCATAAAGAACTACTGGTAGGATTTGTGGTAAGAACATAAACGGTTTTCTTCTCAAAAAGATTTGCACAATGATATTACGATGAAAGCTTTAAGCTAATAAATTAACTTATTCCTCTCACAAATTATACACACACGCACATGAAAAAATAATATGTATGATTGATATAGGCACGGATTCGGCAATACCACCACAATGCCATCAGAATACCACTAATCCACACATCCTAATTCTGCACGTAATATTTGCTCCACACATACAAATGAACAATTAGCTGCAATTCAATTATTGCAGTAGTAAAAAAACAAAACTAGTAAGAAATCACTGCAACAACGTATTGAGAAACAAAATTTTTGTATATGAAGCACATTACAACTTTTCATTAATTCAACCCGTAGAATTGACAACCTAACCATACTTCTTAGCCCATTCAATATGAGATAAAATTAAGATACATAGTTATAACTTTCCTTGCATTTCTTCTGTACAAAAAAAAAAAAAAAAAAAAAAAAAAATATGTTACAATGTTGCAGATTAAAAGAAGCTAAAAATTTGAAAGAAACTCAATTCATAGTATTCAGAACTTTTTTTATTTTTTTTCATGATTATAATTCTGCTCCAAATTTGATTAGGTCAAGTCTGAGAATATAGCCGCCAGAAAGCGAGCCAAGGAAGAGATGCTTCCCCACTTTTAGTCCACTAGTGACATAGGGCAAATCCTGAAATGAATAAAAAGCCGTTAGTCTTCCCTCCAAATTTACACTAAGTACACCACCTTCCTTCATTGGTGGAAGTCCCACTAGCTTGGCAAGAATCACCACAAATTTTCAGAGTATGGGATGCTTAAATACCAGATCCCATAACTTGGGACCTTCACTGTAAAAACCAACAAGAAACTTAAGGATATTATCACTTTTACGTACTCATTGGCTTATTAGCCTTAATATGTCAATCCATAAAATTTAGACATATTGTTTCTATATTACTAAAAATTTTAATATTTATTGGCACCGCACAATCTATTAATATAATTAATTGTAAACCAATGGATTCTATCAAATATTTGTAATCCACAATTATTAGATCAATATATTATTAAGAATTTAGAAAAATATATACCAACAATTATAAATAATTAAATAGAACAATATCAAGTATCAATATTAAGAGTGATATACCAGTAAATTTCCCGTAAAATTAATTCCTAAATCCTTATATACTGAGTCTAATTTCTTATCCCTATGGTATTGAAAAAAAAAATGCGTTGGCCATGAACAAACATTGCAAATAAAAGACTCTCTTAGAAATAAAGTATTTAATCTTGAATATGTGTGAAATACCTTATATTTTTAATGAATTAAATTATTTTTGTTTGAGATACTTTATTAATTTTTATCAATTATGTTATATAAAATCTAGAAGAAAAGGCATGAGTAATTACCGCACTTAACCCAATCCAATATTGACCTTCTCCGTCATATTTAATGTTATCTGGGTATCCCGGTAAATTCTCGAGAAACTTATCAATTTTTCCCTTCTTCTCACCTTTAAAGAAATATCTTCTGCATCTTCTCCTGCATCAAGTAAAATGAAGAGTTAAGCGTCAAACTTAAAACACAACTTAAAAGTAAGTAGCATAAAGAAATGATGAAGTAGAATACAACCGGCTTTAACAAAATGGCCACGTTAAGATGGATCATTATGTTCTAGATGTGAGAGGTGTAGTGAGGCGAGCAATGCAAACAGAGGCAAGAAAGATTTTGAGAGCTATATGATCGCCATCATTCTGCATGGCGGATCTAAAAACTTGGTCAAAACAAATTTTCTAACAAAGCTATAAAGTGGACGAAAATGGAGAGAACCTTATGTTTTTGTTTAAAACAATAAAGCCAGGTGTATCTAGTAAAGTGATCAAGAAATATGACATTCTATTACTTATAGTAGTTATAAGAGATTATTAGATATATCCAAATATCAAATTACAAACTAAAGGAGATACATTAGATGAAGTAAAGATAGAATGTGGCTGGACACTAAGTGCTGCAAAATGGAAGAGTGGTGCCCAAGATGATGACACTATTGATCAGAGGAAGGCAATCACAAGTTTCGAGTGGGGCTTATTTGTAGATAACCATCCTTTTTCACCTATGCATAAGAGTTAGTTTTCTGTGAATATCCATGACAAAAAAGAATGTGAAAGGAGTTCAACAAAAATAATATTGTTTAGATAAAATTAGAAAACTAAAATGCTTTTATAGCATAGAAAGTTCAGACAACATTTTTAAAAGAAAAAGGATGTAGAGGCAGGGGAGGAAATATTGGTTGAACTAAGAGTGATAGGAATGCTATATCCATCACCGAAATGAATGTTTCATTAAATAGTTATTCCAAATGGAGTGACAGATTTTGGAGATTAAGGATGCGTTTGGGGCGGCTTATCCACAGTTTCTGCACGTTTCGAGCGTGTCCCGCCGAACGTGGCTGCACTATAACATGTCGCAGCCCGCGCCCTCATCCCTGCGGGACAGCATTTTGATTTTTTCTTTTACTTACCTACTCCCATTGTCGCCCTACCCCATCTCATGCCCTAGGTAACTTCGATCATCTTCCCCGACCTCATTGTGCCTCTCTCACGTGTCTATTGCCTTTCTCTTCCTCCTCTTCTCTGCAATCTTTCATTGTTGTGCTCTGTATATTTTTTACCATCACTTTTCTGGCAATCCATAACAATGGAGCACTGTGTATGAATGGCTGTGAAGCATTGCATAAGAATGGGTCTTCTGATTTACAATGGAAAGTTTTCTACGTGCAGTATGATGCTTAAGATGTGATTCGATTTATTTTGAGATGTTTTTCATTTTTTCATGTTTGAATGTCGATTTTTTTGTGGCATTTTAGTGGAAATTTCGCATCATCATTTTTTTTGGTAATTAGGATCTGTGAGAAATTCATTTCTTAGAAGCCATGGAAAAACAGATGGAAAGCCTACGGCTATGTTGCATTTTTTGTGGCATTTTTTGTATGTTTGAATTCCTATGTTGGCTTGTAGAAGCCATCTAGTTGAGATATTAATTCGATGGAGGATTATTTGACGACTTGAGCCCATTTAGTTGAGATATGAACAATGCTTCAAGCTTATATTGGGATGAACTAATCCCCTATGATTAGCAGGATGGGCATTCTCCTTCCATTTATATGTTGATGTTATGGCCTTCAAGCACAAGATTCAAACAATCCATTATTTTTAGCATTTTTAATGCTAGTTACACGCAAGATTTCTTTTTTTTTAATTGGTTTTTTTGGGTAATTTGATTACTTTTGGGTATGGAAAACCTACTGCTATGGCAAAAATTGGTGTACCTTGGGTATGGAGTTCTATATGGCATGTATTTGCTTGGGTATGGATGCCTCTCTCTTTTTCTTTCTCTAGGGGATGCAATCGGTTAAATATCTACTTATATTCTTATGGGTACTAAAAAATATTTTTAAAAGTGGGAAATCATTTGATGCTGCATCTTACTATTGAAGGCTAGTTGAACATTTGATTTATTAGACTCATTAGGCTGGTTGAATTGTATTTGGCTGGCTTGGTTTTTTTTTACATTGCAGCTCGTTATCAATTTTTTATTTGGCTGGCTGTTTATGTGAGAAGTGTGGGAGTAGGGTATTTGCACCATACTAATGTTTATGGTGGAGTTCAATTTGAATTATATTCACTTGGAGAAGGAGAGAGATCTATATGTGCTCCTTGAGTGGAATATGAATGTTTAAGTGTCATATATGCAAATTTATAAGAATCGAGTATTATGTACGTAAATGCTGCATAAAAGATTTGGGATATGTTTCTAACTTCAAAAAAAGTGTGGATATGTGACATCATTTTAAGTTTGGAAAAAAAAATATATAGAATTATATAAATTGATGTATTTGAGTTAAAATTAGTAGTATATGACTTGTATAGAACAAAAAAAATCGATGTAAAGGTTAGAACTAACATTAGAGTATATAAATTAATGTGTTAAATTCATATCCCACACATATGCATAGAGAATCAATATACATAAATTTATGTACATATAGATGAAGCATAATTTTCATAAGCAGTGTAGCTAGTATTTCTTACTGAGGAATTGGATGTTCACAAAGTTTTATGCTTCAAATGTTTCTATTGGTGCTTTAGTTTACTATCAATACTAGTGTATTTATTGATTCATATCTTTTATTAGTTGCATTATGGCTATGAACAAAGAAGGGGCTACATCAGCAATGTGGGAAAGGATGTGACAAACGTATTTTGTAATCTCTGTATTAAGGAGGTTAAACATAGAAATGGACCTACCACTTACTTTGACAAAGACGGGTGGCAGAATATTTCTATAAAGTTTAAAGAAATGACAGGGCAGGAGTACAATAGATTAAAATTCAAGAACAAGTGGGATCAGATAAAAAAGGATTGGAATTTATGAAGGGAACTGAAACGGGGATCCAAGGGATTGGGATGGGATCCTATCAAGCGAACCATTGATGTTTCAGATGGATGGTGAACTGAGAAGTTAGAGGTAATAAGCATACCCTTAAAAGCTAATATTTATGTTTGTCATCCATGTTACTTTATTTTATGACTAATATGTTTTCCCTAACATCTCAGACAGTGCCAGCTGTAAGAAAATTCAAGGTCAGTGGAATTGATCTAGACCTAGAAAAGAATCCAGACACCATGATTAGAGTCGTCGTCGCAACGGGCACATATGCGTTCAACTCAAGTGAGCAGAGGTTTGCAGGCATACCAGTAGACTTGCCACCCGATCAAGTTACGGGGTCAGGTGAAGGGCCTAGCACAAACCCGAGAGAGGCCCATACTAGAGAAGAGGAGGAAAAAAAAGATGTTTTCATGAAAATCTCAATAGATAAACCGATAGAATTAATTACAGCTCTGTCGCTTCCTCCTTCAGCTGACACCAGGCTACAGGAGACAGTTTTATGGTTGCCCCAGGAGCATCTCTGAGAGGTGTGGCTTAATCCGATTGGTGGACATTCCGACACATCACACTGCCGACAGTGATCAGGGTAGGATGGTTTCCAAGAAGGAAAGTGCATCTCATGACATATGTCGTCAGGGTGTTAAAATTAACATTTTAATAATTTTAATTGTAATTATAATTATTTTTCTCTTTATTTTAGCAGTCCTGATACTCACTCTTAAGTGAGGAATGTATCTTATTTTTTTAAACTCTTATGAATTGCTTTATATTTCTGTAGTAGTAATTATATTGCCAATACAGCTCTACAACACACAACATTACTTAACAAGGGGCAAAATGGTCTTTTATTCAGAAACAGCTGTAAACAAGATGTTCTCAAACAGCTCGGCCAAACAGGCAGCTAGCTTATCTGGATAATCTGCAAATCAGTAGCTTTTCTGGACAATCTACTTATCAGCAGATTGTTCATTAAGCTGCAGCTGCCCCAAACGCACCCTAAATGTGGCATGATGAGAAGTGGTAGCATTGAGAGTGGGTAACGAGTGGCCATAGCAGTTTGATTATTGGGCGACTACATGAGTTAGAAGATGATACATTTGGTGAGACTAAGGGTTGGTGGGTGTGAAGGTAAAATTAGGACATCAATATGTCAAATGGACTTCTTGGTAAAATAATTCACATATAACAAGATACGGTGAATTTTAATTTGGAGTTGAAAGAGGAGCAAATTTTCAAACTTATCACCACATAGCGGTTGAGGATTTAGTTTTCCACTGTGAGATCACAGGTTCAAATTGTGCATATTACCCTTTGGGCTCAACTTCTTCGAAAAAAAAGAAGCAAACTTTGAATGTGGAAGGAGGGATTGTGGATTTGCTCTGAAGTGATTAGTATTTGAGAAATGATGGACTGCAATTACAATCAAACTTGGTTAAAATCACAAATTGACGTGCAACTGATATGATACTCAAAACTTGCAAAGCAAAGATCTTTGTACTTATTATTTAGGCTCCTGAGAATTTTGAGAACATGGTCATCTTTAACAACCAATTGGCCAAGTATGGCTAACTAGTTGGCGATAATTTGATTTGTAATATGTACGTGATGTTGTCTTCAATTCCTTCAGTGAGAAGGTAGAGATCGTCTTTGAGTTAGGCGATTTAGCCGCATGACAACTTGACATAAGCGTTATGCATCTCATCATGTAGGAGGCAATGAAAAAAAAAATTTAGAGAAATTAACTTTGTTATGGCACTCAAAATGTGTTGGCATCTTCATGAATTTGTATATGATAATTTGAATTGGATATATTGTTGCTCGTGTGAAACATTTTTGGTGGGCTTGGATGAGAGTCTTTAATTATGCCAAGGCGATTAAATTCCATGAGAATAGCATAAAATTGGAAGCATTATGACAAGTAGTTAGAGAGTGCGGGCATGATACTTGAGTTGGTGTTGAGGTGATAAGGGCGTGGTTTTATTTCAAGTGTGTTATAGATGGTTTTAGTGTTTAAATTAGAAGAGGTGGAGGAGAATTTGCCAAGAGTTGGCTAGCACTTCAAGAAAACCTTTTAGAAGTGGCAGGTAATATTCAACCAACTTTTTGTTAAAATTGGTTTATGAAAATTTTTTTTTCATCAGAATGCATTTCCAACATGGGTTATTTTGACCGCTCAAAACCCATTGTAAATTCACTAGATACTGATTTTACTATAAATGTTTTTGGGTGAATTAGTCAGCTGAAAATCGATAAATTTTCTGTAGTGTAGGAAGTTCAATTTTGATGTGTGTGCGTGGGCGGTGGGAGGTGGGGGGGTCGGGGGAAGAAGAGAGTGAGAGAGATATATAGAGTAGTAGCAGGCTATTAAAAGAAAAGAGGGGGTGATGCTTAGAATGATCTTGTTATTATCTTTGTTTCCATAAAAAAAATTTGTAGAGAAGAAAATAATTATCCTCACATCAATTCACAATGGATAGTTGAATATATGATTACAAATATTGAAATATAATTAGAAATGTGTGTAAGCACCAAATTAAATGCTTTAACCAATGAATGAAGCTAGATTAGGAAAAGTATAAATCTGCAAAATATTCAATTAAGAATTTCCTATAATATGTCTAGCATGATAAGTTATCATTATGCAATTCATTCAAATGGAATTTAGTTCAGATATTCTGTTATGTCATTTAAGTTATGGAAAATTGCAACTCTTACAATTTTTAGTACACTATTAAAAAAATTTGTTGTAATGAAAATAGAATTAAACTTAACTAGAAAGACTATAAAGTGACTAACCCAAACTAAAAATAAGATTCTATTAAATAAAAATAATCCAAAAAATTAACATATACTTTCTTACAAAAAAACGTGGATAATGTAAATGACTACTTACATAAGGGTTTCACAAAAGATGAGAGAATCTTGATTAGGAGAAACAACAACGCCATTAGGAAAATATAAATCACGTGCAAGCACCGTTGTTTGATTATTTAATGGATCATAACTCATCAACCGTTTATGAGACCTTCCTTCTAGAAAGTCCAAAGCATACTCATCTAAGTTATACTTATGAGATGCATCAGTAAAGTAAATCAAGCTGTCAGATGAAACATCAATGCCATCTGTCAATTTAAATTTTTGCTCCTCAGCCTCTTGTGTTAGCATGTTTACTTTCCCATCATTATTTACTTTCAAAAGTCCCTGTCATTTAACATAGAAAAAAATTTCTAAATTAAATAAGTTCCTTTTATATAGTTAGTTTTGTCTATCAAATATTGAGTTTATTTTGTAAAACTGAGTTTAGTCTTATTAATGATTGTTTCTTGAGACATTTGCAGTAATTAAAAAAAAATGCCCATCTATTGAACAAAGATATTGCGTGCATATAAATAAGTTAAAAGTAGCACGTATGAGACAAGGTGTTTTTTGTGGATAATATATAAGAGAGTGAAAAAAAAAACTTTTGTTTAATGGACGTAGCATCATTATGTTGTTAAACGTTATAATAGTTTGCCTTTCCCGACCATAAGAGAAGGTAAATTATATATAAAAAATATTCTCCGGTGATATATAGCCTATTTAACTATTTGTGAGAACGCAAAAATTTCATATAATACTACGGTAATAAAGCATTTCTCTACCACCACAACTATTCTAATATTTAAAAACAACATTTTCTTCAGTAAAAACCAATTATCTAAACAGAATCTCCTTACTATCGCTAATTACATAGATGTAGTATATAAAGAACAAAGCGAAAAAGAGCTAATGGCTTTTTAAGTTCGAAAAAAACGTGTTGGAACATCCCAATATAAGTTGTATGCGTATGGGTATAAAAACTATGCAATTTATTTTTATATTAGTGAAATACAGACGCTAATATAATTTATATCACTAATCTTAAAATAAATCAGATGATTTTAGCCCTATTTTTATATAATTTATATCAAAAATACTTGACAAAATTTTTTATTAGATCAATAAAAGATAATGTAAATCAATTGAAGACAGATTATATTAAATATCACTAATTTGATCCAAGAAGTTGTGCCCAGCTACTTATTTAGTTGGCTTTGGATTATCCTCAAAATGGCCAAAAATTTTGGTGATTTAGAATGAAATCATAATAACTCGTATTTTAAAAGCCTGGATTTTTTGCTAGAAATTGTTTGATTAAATGATAATTTAAGTGGTTGCCAATAAACATGCCATGTGATCATGAAATGTTTTAAATTTAGATTTCTAGGACCTCTTTTTTTAGATAAAAATAGAAAGAATGTCCCTTTTAAAATTTGTTCATTATAGTATAACAACCTAAAAAAAAAAGTATAAATGAAGATGATGTTCGTAATTTGAAGAGAGAATCATATTCCTTAAGATGTGAAATCACTAAAAGAGAATGAATGTAAAAGCAAACCTTGATCCATTGAAGACGATTTCAGGTTATTAATCTTTCAATCCAATATAATTTTCCCTTAAAGAAAAAACTTTGTATTACATTGATGATGGAAAGTCAGGAAGAAAGAATAAATTCTTTATCATTTAGATTGATGACCATAACCATATTTTATAACTATGAAAGAATTCAACTTTTTTGAAAAAGAATGTTTTATCTAAAAAAATAACTTTTCTGAAAGATTGTCATATAAATAAGGTATGTCCAATCAGAAAGGGAGCGTCTTACATATTTCTAATTTAGCGCATTATAAAATTAGAAATTTGAATCATGTCTCTACACAGAACTAAACCATGTATATTTTAACTCTATACACAATAAAGATTAATTAGATCGCTTATATTGATTAAAATAAAAAAGAAACATATAATACACATTTAATTATATATATATATATATATATATATAT
>NW_018219030.1:120551-133432 GCF_001263595.1 Phalaenopsis equestris
GTATATATATATATATATATATATTTATTTAGAGAGACAGAGAGACCTTTATATTTAGTTCTATTAGCCATATTTACTCTTCACAAAATGTACAAACCCTTATGAGCTCAAAATTTTTGCTATTTCAAAATAAAAATACATTTACATAATCTTTTTTATTAGCTATATAAATATTACGAAAACAATATTTTTTATATTAAACATATATAAGTAAATCCATCAATGATAAGATATATTAATATAACTAAATGGCATAGCTCTATGGATATGTAGCACAAAATTACCTGTAATATGAACTAAACATGTTTATTTTCAATTGGTCCATCGTTATTCTTTACTGAGATCAAGTTATGATAACTTAAAGAGAAATAAAGACAAACTCTTACTAAAATCTCATATCATCAAATGATACAACACTCATATGAGCAATATACCCATCAAAAACCATAATGAGATCTTCAATAAGAAAACTAATAAATTTTACGTTTATATGATTATGCTCTATAAATAATTGTCCACTATGAACTCTTTTTTTTTTTAATTATGACCTTATATCTATATCCTGACTTTTATAAACTCCTATTGCTTTTAGAATGCATTACTAATACATTGATTTCACAGATTAACTCAAATGATCTTTCAACTTCTTCTAAGAATCGTAACCTAGAAATAAAGTTTTAAAGCCATATTTAATAATTGGATGCATCATAATATGCTATAAACTCATATTCCATGACAGAAAAAACTATGAGATTCTGCTTGGCGCTATCTCAGAAAATAGCTTCTCCAAACAAGTAGATATACCTGATGTAAATCTTCAACAATCTTAAAATTCAATGAAATTTAAATCAAAACACTAATGATTTCCAATTGATCTAATTTTCTATACATAAGTATATAAACATTTGTTTTTTGTAAATATATTATACCTCATTTAGTTTTTTTCTAACGATTCATAACATAATTCCTTAATTATCTCTCTAACAATCTAATAATATATGCTATATTTGAATATGCACAAAATTGAGTATATATTAGATTCCCAACAGTTTATGCATAAGGAATTTTTTATATTTCTTCAACTTTCAAATTATTGTTAGCAATCATTGAGATTTGACCATACGGCGAAGGGTCAGGGATAACAATTAGTTGTAATTTTTGCACTGGAGCATATTTCTGACATTGTTCCTATCTTCGGGAAAACTGTTCTGCGTCCTTTAAGAGGGTTGATCAAAAGTAACCTTGTCTTTGTACTAGATGAGCCAGAGTTTTTCCTTCTGATTGGCTTTCACATTGGTTTGAATGTACTTCCCAAAGGATGTCTTCCACGCATCATAAAAGCAAGGACGTGGTTGACCTTCGTCCAATGAGAAGATATCGAGCGACTTTGAACTTGAATCTTTTTGGATCAATTACTAAATCATGAATTTTGCCTATTTTAAAGTAGTGGATATAAGGCTCCACCCAGCTTTTTTCATGATTCACTTCCATTTCGATTACTTTCGACTCTTCAATGGATGATCGAAGAAGTTTCTGGGGTGCTTGATTACCAACGCGCATATTTTAAGAGATCTGCCACTTAATTATCTTCTCGTCTGACATGTTCAATACGGAAACTTATGAACTTTCAAATTTCAACATTTTCTTTATTTAAGTATCCGAACATCATTTCATGGTGAGCTTCGAATTCTCCATTAACCTGGTTGACAATTAGTGGTGAATCAGACTTCACCAAAGCCCAATTATCAACGCTTCATATTCTACTTGAATATTCATGACAACGAAGTCAAAGACTACTGCATGATAAATATGCTCTCCAGTCAGGTTGCGTAAGGCCAGCCCAATTTCTGCCTTAGTTTGGCCCGAAGCTTCATCGACATATAGGATCCATGCTTGCATTTCTTCTCCGTACTCTTCACTTGATCCTCCTGATTCTGAAAAATCCACCAAGAAATCTGCCACAGCTTGAGCTTTAATTGCCGTTCGAGGGATGTAAGTAAGATCATAGTCACTGAGCTCCACTGATCATTTTATAATCGGCCTGCATGTTCTGGCCGAGTGAGCATAAACTTAAGCGAATGGTCGATGATCAGCTTAATTGGATGGGTCAAAAAATAAGGCCAAAGCCTGCGAGCATAAATAATAAGAGCAAACTTTAGTTTTTCCATTAGAGGATACCTTATTTAGGCTACCCTAAAGACTCGACTTGTATAATAAATTGGAACTTGCTTCCCCGACTCTTCTTAGACGATGACCAAACTAATATCCTCTGGACCGACTCCCAGATAGATTGAGAGTTCTTCCTCCGGCTTTGGACTTTGCAGCAGTGGCAGAGAGATTAAAGAGTGCTTCAAATTCCAGAAAGCTTGCTTGTATTCGTTCGTCTACTCGAACTTTCTTCATTTTCCTTAGTACTTTAAAGAAAGCGGCACATTTGTCTCCTAATTTGAAAATAAATCGACTCAATGCTACAATCTGGCAGGTGAGCTTTTGTACTTTTTTGGTATTTCGAGGAGAAGGTATGTCGAGGAGTGCCTTCACTTTCTCGAGATTAGCCTTAATGTCTTTGGACGTTAAATGGTATCCCAAAAATTTCCCCTTGGAGACTCCAAACATGTATTTCTATAGATTCAATTTCATATTAAACTTCCTAGGAGTTCAAAAGGTTTCCTTCAACTCACACATACGTTGTCCGGTTGTCTTCCTTTTCACTAACTCATCATCCACATAATCCTCAATGTTTCTTTAATTTTCATCTCAAAGGGTATTACTGTAAGATAATACAATCCATCACGAGTAATAAAAGCTCTACATCAGTCGGGTGTATTCTGATTTGGTGATATCCAGAGAAGGCGTAGAGGAAACTCATGATTGAGTATCTGAGTGCAAAGTCAACCAGAGCATCAATTTGAGATAATGGATAGCTGTGCTTTGGGCAAGCAATGTTTAAATTTGTGAAATCCATGCACATTTCCCATTTGCCGTTGGACTTTCACAACATGTTTACGTTGGATACCCAAGAGGGATATTGAACTTCTCAAATGTATCTAGCTTCTAAAAGTTTCTTCACTTCTTCACAAATTGGTTTAGCTAAAGTCGTTGCTGTCCACCGGAGCTTTTGTTTCACTGGCTTGGCATTTGAACTGACATAAGAGTTTGTGGCAAACAACATCAATGGGAATGCCAGGCATTTCAGCCGCCGAATAATGTGAAAACATCGCAGTGTTCCTAGAGTATCTGGATCAACGTACCTTTGTGACCTGCATCAGAAGTCTCATTGATTAGAACATATTTACCAGGCCCGTTGGGATTTTGGTAATGTCTCATCAGTTTGAAGGCCTCATTCTTGTTGGTGTTGTATGTCAATGCTTCGTGCTCCATGCTTCCTTTGGCTCGCATGTAACACATTTGGGACTGCTCCAGATCTCCAAGTATAGTGACTCTTAGAGAAATTTCACAGTAACGTGATAAATTGATACCACGACTCGGAAATTATTAAGAAGAGGGCGGCCGAATATTGCATTGTAGGTTAGTGGTGTGTCGACTACTAGAAAATCCTCCATTTTGTTAAATCGATTGTCTCCTCCTCAAGTAACAGAGAGCGCCATTACACCAAGTGTCTCTTTTTGTTTGCCAGAGAAATCGTACAGTGGGTGGGCCGGTGTAGTTAATCGATTGGTTGTTAGATTCATCTATTCAAATGCGGCTCAGAATAAAATGTTCTATAAGCTTCCAGTATCGAAAAGGATACTTCCTACCTGGTAATGATTGATCAAAGTTGTCACAACAATGTCGTTATTGTAGGATTTCATGCCAGAAGAAAATCTGCATCGATGAAAATGATTTGAGGATGTTGTTTTCTATTTGGAACGGGTATCATAGCATAGTATTTCCCTGATCGACTTTTTTTCGGTCAACCCTGACATATGAATCGCCTCTAGGTATTGCTGGTACGATCCGTGTTATGTTAATGACATTAGCCCGAGTTGGCCCACTCAACTCGCTCTTCACTAGAGCTTTGCCCTTCCACCAGGGTGAGCCTCCAAGCTAAAAGATAATTTAACTTCCTGCCTGGATCAGCTCCTTCACCAGGCTGCGAAGAAGCCTGCACTCCTCGGAGTCATGCCCAAAATCCCGGTGACACTTACAGTATTTGTTGGGATTACAGAGGGAAGCTCTGGTTTTCATAGAACTCCCCTTTCAGAAATACTCATTGTCCTCTATCTCTTATACGAGTTATGCCATAGAAACTCGAAGTAGTCTAAATCTAGATGTCCTTCGATCTCCTGCAAACCAATCGTTCGATCGACAACACCTGCGCACTTCTTATTTGTCTTCTTTACCTCTCGGACAGAACAGCCTCTCTCACGTTTCAAACGAGGAGGTTTTCTCTCTCTAGTTGCCATCCTTGTTTTCTCTCTCTAGTTGTCATCCTTTGAGTCATTCTTACTCGGTTGTCTATCTGATTTATCATCTTTAGAAATCGGATGATTCATATACTCCTCGACCACAATATGGTCGTTAGCTAACTCCAGGAGTTCAGCCAAAGTTTCAGGCTTCCTTAAACACAAGAAATATCAAAACTGTAAAATATTTAGCCCTTGTGCTAGTACTGCTTTGGCAACTGTTGGTTCCAAGTTCCGGAACTCAGGCATCTCGTTCTGAAACTTTGTGACATATGATCGCAAGCTCTCATTCGGCACTATTTTATATACACAATGAACATGAATCCTTTCATGGCTACTGGGCGTTAGCAAACTGCAGCAAGAACAACTTCCTGAAATCTCCAAAGGAATTAATAATTCCTACAAAAAGTCTGTTAGACCACCTAAGAGAGGAATCTCTTAGCGTGGTATAGAACAACCGACATTTTAATGCATTGAAGATCTCAAGAATACAGATTGCCGACTCAAATGATGCAATATAGTCTACAGAGTCGCTTCGACCTTTATATGGTTCCAAGGTAGAAACCTTGGACTTTTTCAGTGGTTTGGCTTCCAAAATATGTCGAGCAAACGCATTCTTTATATGGCGATAGATTTTCATTTCTCATGGTTGTGGTTCTCCCCTTTGCGTTGATCTGGCACTATCTGATATTCAGACTCTTCCACTCGCTCGACGACTTGGGTTGCCTCTTGGGCTTGAAGCTCGGGAGTTGGCGAATCAAGCTACGAGATAGGTTGTGTCCTTCCCTCCAACACCACTCAGGACAACTCCACGATTTGACCAATCATCACGTCATTGAGTGTTCGGACTTGTTGCTATATAAATTCTCGAACAGAAACGACATTGGAGGCTTCTCCTTGATGTATTGCTTTACACTGACGTGTTCCTCGTCTTGTAGACTGCATGATTTCATGCTCACCACATTTTTTAGAATGTTTAATCATAAATTGTCATGCGAATCGTGCATAAGAAATAGAGCATCAATCGGATGAAAGATGATAGAAGAAAGATTTAAACACTTTATATTTTTAGTGAAAATTTGGTTCCGTCTCAAAAGTCCTTTTTCTTGAAATTAATTCTCCTATTTATAATTTATAGGTAGAATTTGTAAGTTACATGGTTATCCCTATTAAAGAATGGAATGTTGCTAAATTAACGAGTCGTTACATTTAGACATTTGTAACTGAATTTTATTTATACTGATCACATAACCGATGGAAGTGCAACAATGCCTTTGTAACTGCCTTGAAATTTGCTTCACATTCGTTACTTGGAGTTCATTTGGTTGGTCGCGATTTGTTCGGCTGAACTAACATCATTCAGTCGTCTTCATTGATATTTGGTCGCCCATTCTGTGGATACTGAATGTGAAGACAAGTCGTGTCTTCTTAGGATAGGATTATTTCATCGGGCAGAGAATAAATCACCATATCGACAAGCAGCCTACCTTCGATTTATGTGACTATAATGAAGCACCTCTTCTTGGGCGGCGGCTAATTTTCAAGATGATAGTTACTGGATAGTCGGTGATGATGGTCATGCGGTGCTTGTTGGATATTCAATCTCTTCATTTGGTGGGCCTATGAGACGAATCGATCATTTGCACAAATAATCTAGTTCATTATGTCTCTAGTTATTTTTTCTCGAGATTCGTGTAGACACATTCTTGATGTACATATATATTGAAAGGGATAGCACGCAATTACATGTATATCTGTTGAAATTATGTTATTTACAAAAATAGTTTTTTTTTCTTTCAAAGCACAATAATATTCTCAACTCTTGTTTTTTTTATTTTAGCAAATGTACAAGTGGTTTGGCCGTGGCACGCGTAAGTGCAGCCGATATTTAAAAAAAAAATGATTGAAGTGGTCAAACTGATAGCGCAACTGGGAAAATATTTGGGTACATAAGAGGCACGCAGCGCTGCGTGCGATAGCGAATCACCGGAAGACACGTCGGTTTCATCGGCCCCACCGCTATAAAAATATACCTCTTACTGTGCGTGACCCGTCGACCCGACCCGTCATTGTAACCTCCATGTAAGCTTGATGTAAACTCCGTTGTCCACCCCATGTACCGCGCTTGTAAGCCCCATGTAATCCCGATGTAAACTCCACTGTCCGCCCTATGTACTGCTCTTGTAAGCCCCATGTAATCCCGATGTAACCTCCGCTGTCCACAAAGGATGTAATCACGGTGTACATTCTGCGAAAAGGCCACTGTAATCAGCGTGTACCATCGTTGTACATCCGGTGTAACTTCCGAATGCGCGTGTACACCGGATGTAATCCCTATGTACTTCCGCGGTAACGTCCATGTAACCCCACGGTAAGGCATCAGATGTACACTTGATGTACAATACGTGTAACGCCAATGTAACCTCCGCTGATTGTAACACGCGTGTAAACCGAATGTAATGTCGTTGTAACCCGAATGTACTGTCCATGTAAACTCGAAATGCGCTTGTAACCCGGATGAAATTGGGATGTAACTCCTTATAACTTATTTAACTGGTAAATAAACAAAAAAAACCACTGTAAGAATTCACATTCGAAAGAAGGGATTCGCGCCGTTAGGGTTACTCCATTGTGCTCCTTTTGAAGGTTAGGGTTTTGCTACTGTACTGTGAGGGGTGTTACACGCTTAATGGAGGATAAGGAGAGTACGAGGACCTTGGAAGAGACCACTGGTGCGGATTTGGGTGAGGGGAACCAACCCGGACGCGAGCAGGCATTTATTACAGTGAAGTCCGGCCGCAAACAGTCCAAAAATGGAGAGAGTAATCCCGTTTCCAGGTATTTCTTAGTTTGTTGTAGTTGTTTTCTTTTGAATGGTGAAATCTTGTTCACGGTTAAGAAGCACAAGAATGAAATGTCTAACAAGTATTTGATTATTGTGCATGGTTCTACACCAATTTTAATAAATTATTTTAGGTTTAAGATTCAACCTAAAATTATAAAACCTAAAATAATTTATAAACCTAAAATAATTCATTTTCTAAAATTATTTTAGGTTTGCTGTGAAATGAATTTTAAAGCTATCCCTAATATTGCCAACTAGATTTTATTAAACTTCTCTCATGTATCGTTGTAGGCTCTTGAACCCAAAAGCAATTAGTTGCAGATGCCGTCCATCTACAGTACGAGAGGTTCTCGATAATGTCCGACCAAAAGTCGATCAGGACACATGGCATAAATTGGAATCTTTGAGTCTGGCGTAATTTTTTGAACTCCCTTTGTACCCCCAGGACAATATTTTGATGATGCACATAATTAATTGCTGGGACATTGATCGAATGACATTCATTTTTGGAGGGACAGAGGTCAAATTTGTTCCTTATGAGGTTGCATTACTGTTAGACATGCCCAACAGAGGATTACCTGCATGTTGGACCATTGCACCGCCTAATACAATGGATGCAAGACAAATTAAGACTGCCCTGCTCAACTTTTCACCAGGGGAGTCATCTCACAACCTTCTGCAATTAATAATCAAATTTTTAATTTCAAATTTGCTTTTTCCTTCAAGCAACTTTAGAGTTTCGAAAAAATTGTCTTCTATTTGCGAGAATGTAGATATTTTTGCAGCGTACAACTGACCAACTACATTATGTGGATTTCTGCAGACGCAACTTAATGTTTGCGTAACTAAAATTAAAAAGGATCAGCCTGTGGGTTACATCAATGGTTTTGTATTTCTTCTATCGGTTTGTGTTCCACCAATACATTTTGAAATCTCAGCTGCAATTGTCAATTTTAAAATAACTCGTAATGTTTAATGCAGATATGGTTTTATGAGCACACTTCCATGGTCATCCCAGCATTGCCTCAAGCTAGACCAAGAATGTTGAGGTGGTCAAATGTGAGGTGGAGTACTCTGAAGATTCAGGTAGCCTTTGAAAGGCTTAAATCTGCCGAGGTCAGCAATTTAGTTCTGTATTCCATAGAATTTGTTTTTTTCACGTGATTCTTTCATTGCTTTTGACTCTATGTAATGTCTTGCAGGTTTTTTATAACTTTCTTGACATTTTAGATAGCGAGCATCATCTCCTTGGTTCTCCATTACAAGAACCATCTAGTCCCGAGCAACATCCCCCAGGAAAGGACGTTATATCCCAACCACAGTCGCCCGCATTCATTGGTACTGCTGAGCCTATATTTTCTTATCGTACCAGTCCCCCACCAATAGACGAGAGGCATCAACATAGTACGTCTAGTAGTGGATTTGAAGAAATCCATGAATTACTGAAGGAGCATCATACACTGTTCATGGAATTTCAAATGTCAGTGCTCAATCGGCTGACAGAGCTAGAAAGTACTATGAAAGAATTAAAATCAGAAGTTAAAGATATAAATGAAGCTATAAAATCACCCGTTGGGACACTACCAACTAAATGGGTGCAACAGTCCCCGCTTGGGAGCCTAATTCATAGAATTAAGGCAAGAAAGGGGAGAAAAAAGAGGACTCTCACTTCCCCATTTTTCGTATTTGAACGGAAGAAGAAGCATAAAACAAGTCAAGAAGTCGCTGAAAAGCATGAAGAGGTACAACACTTGTACCTAAGCATTATACTTAATAGTTCTTCCTTACTAACTTAACTAACAATATTTCTTATTTAACAGATTGATATTGTACATACAGGTGAAGTAAATAAATTTGATCAGCAAGCCATAATTGTGTTTAGTAAGGCTCCTTAAGAAGCTCTGCAAACACCACCAGTAGATAAACACAGCGATGAAGAACATTATGATTTGCATTATGTTGCTGAAGACTACCCTGATAAGGTTTATAACACAGAGTTTAATTGTCCAAATTGAATGCTTCAATATATCCGTCTTACAACGTTTGTGTATTGCTTGTAGGTATGTCCAGCCCCACTTACGGTCGATTTTTCGGCCAGATATAAAATTCTAGATTATATGAGGGAAGCAATCGATATTTGTTGTAATAAATTCACTGACATGTAAGTAAAAAATTTCACTAATTGATTATCTTTCACTCTTGTACTTATTAAATATTTGGAATGCAGGGGTGACTTAATAATTGACATGGGACATATATCGTTAACCCGACTTGATGAATTAGTCAGCAACGGGTGGTTAGGAAACGAACACGTTGACTGTTTTGCTATGTTACTGGAGCATAAGAGGAGCAAGAATCCGGAGCATTACCGATCTTACTTATATGTATCTCCATGCCACTGGGTAAATTTTGAAATTCCTGTATCGTAAACATATAACCATATTTCTTTTTATTCAGTAGTTGTTTTATGCCATATATATCGTTCTCTGTAGCTGTACAAGGCAAGTAACGTAAAAGGCTTCGTAGAACACATTACAAAGGAGACCACTAAAAATGTGGAGTTAATTTTGATACCTATAATCAATAATCAGCACTGGACACTGCTTGTTGGATCAATCAAAGATCGCAAGTGGAGATTATATGATTCATTGCCGAACAAAATTCACTTGCATATAATTGATGCCATTGTAAGTAAACATTTTTGTTCGTTTTATGATTGCTATGGTCTTCGTCATTCATTTCTATATATAATTGTGTAGATTAAACATTTACTAAGCAATGTGAAGGAAGCTTTTAAATTTGATCTTAGTCAGTGGCAAGTTGTAATGCCTAAAAGCATTCCAGTGCAAAGCAGCAGTTTTGACTGTGGTTTATTCGTCTGCAAATATATGGAAATAATTGTCCAAAAGCAAAAATTTGATTGGAAGGAATATTTGGACTGGCAGTCATCCATGTCATTGTTTAGAGCAGAAATAGGATACGAGATCGCTAAGTTTGCACTTTCGCAATGATACATCAGAAGTCTCAAGCATATGATTGGGTGACTAGAGGATATGGTCTCAATTGTTGGCAATCAGGCATCAAGCTAAAGGGGCTATTATTTGGGAACTTGGAAAGGGCCATATCAAATTCTAGCTTGATCAGTGGATCTGTAATGAGGATAAAATCAATTGTAGAATACAGGTATAAGTGGGACTACAAAATGCAAAGCAACAATTTATGTTTGTAGGTGTTCAGCCGGTTCAATCAAGTTCCCCTACGTGCTTGAACACCATATTGATTTAAGCCTCAAATATATGATCAACAAGTGTTATATTAACCTTGGTTGAACTGGCTAAGAACCTGCTTTGTTATTATAAGCCATAACATGAATGTGTCGGTTTCTTAAAATTTAGTAAAATTCTCTAACTGGAACATAAAATTCACTCAATATGCAGCAAATTGATGAGATGATTGCTAAAGTTGACCAAAATGGATGTGGTGCAATTGAACTTGACGAATTTGTATGCATGCTGACTGGTAAAATGGAAAAAGGGACATTCTGGAAGACTTGTTTAAAGCTTTTGAAATCATTGATAACGACAGTGATGTGAAATACTAATGACACTATAGTCTCACGCATTTTATTTCTGTTGTTTTCATTAATGTACATTTCATGTTAAGTGATTTAATGAATGTCAACTTCAACTTTTTGATTGCATGGTAGAATTTCTACAGCAGACATTATGGAACTGTTCTCAATAGAGTTTATACTACTACTAACAGCAATTGTTTTTTTCTTGTCATTTATGTTGTTGTTTCATGGCAGGACCTGGTTGATTGGTTGCATGCTTACTTTGCTTGATTACCGAGCTGAATCAGATTATCGTTCCAATCTGTGGGAGCTATAAGTTTTATGGTTACAATGTATTTCTTTGTTATTTTTATGTAATGGGAAGGGCCAGTTGTACGCTGACTGCAGAATGAATTGCAGTTCTTTAAAAGGGAATATTTGTTATTTATCTGTAATGGGAAGGGACAGTTCATCCGAGCTGCAGCAAAAATTTTTGTGTATTTCATTGATTTATGGTATAAGTTTTATGATTCCTTCAATCATGGTTGACATTTGTGGTGGGAAGGGACAGTTCATCCGACCTTCATCCGAAATGCATTGTCGAAGACCTTAAAGCTAATGTAGCCGTATTTCAATAAGTGGATATCTAATGTGGATAAAAATCGTTTATACTAATACATTTTGGTGTTGTATATGTAAAAATAAATTTTTTCTAAAGTTGTGTATATAAGATAAGTGGATCTGTAAAATGTTGTATATCCAAAATGCATTGTACATTTTTAATTCTATATCCAAAGTTTAGATACCCATCAAAGCAGATACATAATGGATAAACTGTTTCATTTTTTGTTTAGAAAACAACACAATAATGTTTCATTATTAAAACAGGGACCAGATACATCAAATTTAAAACAAGAGCTGGAGTAATTCATCAACCATGTGTTGATTCGGGTTGAACAATCATGTGTTGATTCCGGTTCTCATAGCCTTCCAAAAGGACCTGTAGTAGCTGTTCTAGCTCATGTGTTGATTCGGCTTCTCATAGCCATACGTTCCAGTAAATCTGCTGTTCTAGCTCGTGTGTTGGTTCGGGTCCTCATAGCCTACCTGTAGTAATTCATCAGACAAACTTTTATATCAAACAAACTTTTAAATGCAGGAATACTCCATGAAGGGAATACTCCATGAAATGCAGGAATATTTCATGAAGGACAAACTTTTCAATAAATAGCTGTATTTCAGTATTTTTTTTATCATATCCTTTAAAATCCAAAGCACATGTAAGATACAACTTACTTAGAAATTTAAAATATTACATGTATGACCGTTGAGGCATTGATTTCTCATTGAGGCATTCTGTCATCATTGCAATGTAAGATTCCATATTCCTTGGAGGAAATGAATTCTGCATGTGTGTTTCGATGTATTATTAAATCATGAAATCATCGTATTACAACATAAAAAATTCTGAAAATTTATACCTGTGTTAGAAAATTGGGTAATGAACATGCGGGTGGATGACATTGTGATGATTCGGGTTCTTCAGTTGTTGATACCATTTTTTGCTTGTCTAAATATATACATATCCAACATGGTAAATTATGATATGATATGACATGGAGTGGCACAACATATAAAAGGGTTGTAGTTGTTGAACCATACCTTTTGATCTTTTATTTTTCTCCCAATACCCTTTCAGTCTGGCATTAGATATTCCTTTAGGGCGCATTTTAGCTGGATCATTCATATTTGATTCATTATTGACTGGTGCTTTATTTTTCCTTTGTTGTCTTCCTGATTGAGTACCCTTACCAATCAAAATGTCATCAATGTCCAATGATAATTTTTTCATGGATTCCTTCATGCGCAGCTCAGCTTCCGAATTCCCCTTTGCTTTCCGGGTACATTGATATGCAACTTTCTGCATGTGTGCTTCGAATAATAGGTCGCCTTGAATATTATTTGAGGACTGTGACTGCTGCAGATGCATGTATCTGGAACTGTTATAAACATCCCTCTTTGCATTTTCTGACCATCTCAGTAGTAGATATTTATCTGGTATTTTCTTAATGTGTAA
>NW_018219030.1:134143-139639 GCF_001263595.1 Phalaenopsis equestris
AGTCTATGTCGTGTATTTGGCAAAATATCTGCAATTGCTCTGGCCATAGCCTGGTCCTGATCTGTGTAGATTGTTATTGGATGATTATCACCCATGATACGGATGAAAGTTTTAAAAAGCCATTTAAAAGAGTCCACCGTCTTCTCTGACAAAGACCGACTCCAAAGAGAATGTTCTGTCAATTGTGGTTAACACCAACAATAGGAGCACAACATAAGTTATATTTATTTAGCCTGTAGCTTGTATAAAAAATAATGACATCTCCGAAGCAGTCATAATCAAGCCTGGACGTTCCGTCGCTCCAAAAAAAACTCATTAGTCTGCCGCTCACATCAGTTTCAAAGTCCCATTCAAACATGCTATCCTCAGAACGTCTTTCTGTAAACAACTGTAGTAAAGCGTTGCCATCACCATTTTCAATTCTAAATCTTCTCTCTCTTTGAATGAAATTGAAAGCATCTGCCTTTGTACATTCTAGGTTCTCTACACCACCAACTTCTTGGGCAAGAAAATTAAATGTGTTTTTTTGCCGTATCCCAGAGTGAGTCATAGATCTAAGAACATCTGCATTTACTTCGCTTATCTTTCTGCTCGAACGCAGCAAATGTTTGTCGCCGGGGTTTGCTAATGAGTGATTGTGTGATTCTATTAGTTTTTTAACTCCCCAGTTGCCGTCCTTATCAACTTCGTATCGAATCATTGCAGGGCAACCAGTTCTTGTTTCTGCTCTTTTGTACTTCACAGTTTCTGTAATCTTGAGCTCTTTCTTGAAACCTGCTTTTCCACATATGAAGTCCTTCGTTCTAATATTTCTGGAGTTAGGCCAAAACGTAGCGTGCTCCTTACGAACACTAAATCAAATATGATGAGCATAGGCACAATATACTTCATAAGCTTCTTTCTCATTGTGGATCATTGTTTGGCGTAATATGTTCGTTGTTTGCACGGAACAACTACATTTGCTCTCGCCAAGCTGGAAAAGAAAATAACCCTAGAATTTATAATAACTGCATATAATAAAAGAAAAAATAAAACCTACTATTTTACTTCACCTTAACCGTGGATGTAAAATTTTTTTAAAAGATTTACATCAAACTTTACTTCACTGTTGTGTTAAACCTATTGCCATGCAATTCTACCAACATAAGTCCAAAAATAAGAAAGCCTTAACAACAACCATTTTACTTCACCTAAACCCTGGATGTAATTTTTTTTAAATATTTACATCAAACTTGACTTCACTGTTGTGTTAAGCATAATACCATGCAATTATACCAACATAAGTTCAAAAATAAGAAGGCCTTCACAACAAACAACATTGAATAACACACTTAGAATGTATAATAAATTTACATGTCCATACACACCTCCGATTTAAGTTCCACTTCATTTTCCCTGGCAGGATAACTCCCAGCTTCTCCTTCAACATCGTACATGAACTGACAATCTTTGGAATCATACTCTATCTTCAAGTTCATGAAGTTCAGCTTGTCGAAGCCGCCGTTCCCTGATGGGCATAGAACAATAGAACAGTAACCCTAGCTGCTTAAATACCGTGATTCCCGCGCTCTAGTATGCGTAACTCGCTATTACATTGCAGTTACATCCGGGTTACAAGCGCATTTCGAGTGTACATGGACAGTACATTTGGGTTACAATGACATTACATTCGGTTTACACGTGTGTTACAATCAGCAGAGGTTACATTGGCGTTACACGTATTGTACATCAAGTGTACATCTGATGCCTTACCGCGGGGTTACATGGACGTTACCGCAGAAGTACACCGGGATTACATCCGGTGTACACGCGCATTCAGAAGTTACACCGGATGTACAACGTTGGTACACGCTGATTACAATGACGTTTCCGCGGAATGTACACCGGGATTACATCCTTTGTGGATAGCGGAGGTTACATCGGGATTACATGGGGCTTACAAGAGCGGTACATGAAGCGGACAGCGGAGTTTACATTGGGATTACATGGGGCTTACAAGCGCGGTACATGAGGTGGACAGCGGAGTTTACATCGGGCTTACATAGAGGTTACAATGATGGGTCGGGTCGACGGGTCACGCACAGTAAGAGGTATATTTTTATAGCGGTGGGGCCAACGAAATCGACGTGTTTTCTGGTGATTCGCTATCGCACGTAGCGCTGCGTGCCTCTTATGTACCCAAATTTTTTTCGCGCGCAACCGACCTTGTAAGCCTCGGCGACAACAATAGTCCTATCAGGCGAGACAGCAACACCAAGCGGTCGGCCGCCGACATACGCCCAGTCTTCAAAGGCCTTTGCCGGCGGCAGGAACCTCCTAATCCATCTGTCGTTGCAACCGGTGTATATAAACCACTCCTTCTCATCATAGGCCAAATCCTCGGGTCCCGGGAGTAGCCCATCGCCATCGCCTACTCGCTCGGTCTCTTGCCGAGGACCACCCGGAGCTCCGTTTCCACTCCTGAGATTTCCGATGAGTCGAAGTCTCCGGGAAAAGGCACCGGATCTAAGTCGCCAAGTTGGGTGGCGAGAAAAAAGGCTATGAGAAGTGGGATCAGGATTAAGAACAGGAGGCGGAGGGAAAGACCTACGTGGTGACCAGTGGAGTGATTTGGGTCGGCCATGGGTAGGTTGGGAGGTGAACGAGAGAATAGTCTGTCTCCAGCTTGTGCAGAAAGGGGAATCTTATTCTGGCATGATTACATACATATTGCAATTTAAAATACTAGAACCCAATTAATTTTTGAATATTCCAACTCATCCATTTATGCATAAAATAATCAAATCATTCGAATTTGATAAAAATCATGCCTGAATTTTACATAGATAGCACATTAAATATAATTATTTACATATTTAACCCCCAAATATTATTATTTAAAATTTTTGAACCTAAATTTCTCCAAATACACTGAATAAAGCCTTTTGTCTCCTCTCTTACATGAAACAAGCTCTTCCCCTCTTTCACACATGAAAATTTCTCACTCATTCTGCTCGAGAAACACATCATCTGAATATGTAGAACCTCTCTTTGACCTCCCCGCTCCAGCCAAATGATGTCCCTTCTATGCTCGAAGCGGATGTGGCTATAGCTGAAGCATCTCCATCTAACTTCCCTAATCTAGTCAAATGTCATCTCTCCAATATTAAATTTGCAGCAAAGTGTTTAGGAGTCAGTTATGGCCTAAGGTAGTATACCCAAAAATGGTCTCGACCATCAACTCTCTCATTCGCTCAGCCGGATAGCCATGCTAAAGTAAGTATCGTATTCAAGAAATTCACAAATAACTATATAAGCCACTTAAGGTCTGTGTGGGACAGCAACAATTTATTAAAAAATTGTTGTAAAGCTGTTGAAGAATAATTTGATGTTCAAAAAACTGCAGTGGCTATTACAAACTCTCAGGGGTAGGAAAAAAAGGATGGGATGACACCCTAATTAAACGTTATCAAGATACAAACTGCGTACGACACCCAAAAGCAAATTATAAGCATATAAGTTTTTTAAAGTATTGTTTTTCTTAAGTTAAATTGTGTTTGACATTAAAGAAAAAAAGGGTGAATTATGTAAATGAAGCAACTACCTCATTGTCAATCTCATAATCACAAGTAACAACTGGTCTAAATATTATGTTTCATTTAGATGGATGTATGTCAAAAAAATTAAATATATTTACTTTCTTTAAAAAAAAGGAAAAGGAAAAATAAGAGGCCGTCTCTAGGGGTCTTTAGGATGAGTGTTGGAAAATTCGTCATCCACCATTTTATCGCCCTTTGATTCCCCACGATATTCGAAAGCAGGGAAAGTGTCGTACAACTTCTTGAATTCTTCAAGAATAGAGAACTTAGAGTCAATCATCCATCAGTCATATTTTTGTGGTCTATTGATGCACCAAAAAAAATGTGCAATTTTATGTATACATTCTATGCTCAAATTTGGTGATATTATACTTTAAAGAATGGTATTTTCATGTTTTGTTGCAGGTATATTGATTTTAGGCATTTGGAGCAAAAATGAGTATAAAGAAAGAAATTTGGAGTTTTAATGAAATTTTTTAGCATACTTGCGCCAGAGGTGCCATGATCTAGAAAGGAGCACGAAACTCTAGTAAAGAGGCACTAGAACAAGCTCCAGAGGCGCCAGGTGTCAGAAGCGTTAGAGACAAATCAATATAAATTGTTAGCAGTTATTGACTATTTTTTAGAGTAACTAGAAGGCTCCAAGTAATTCAAACTCCCCATGGAGTGGTTTAATCTATATAGACATTGGAGGAAGGCTCTTTAATGAAGAGATATGTCTTTTGGAAGAAGATATTTGCCTCTTAAAATGAAGAGGTGTGCATCTTAGGAAAAAGGCGGGAATTTTGATATCCTTGGAGAAGACGTTGGCGCCCCTTTTAAGAAGTTTTAGGGAGTCTTGTCTTGAGGATGGCATGTGAAGTCTTCGGAGAAGAGTTAGGTTTTGGAGAGGATTTTCTTTTAGAGAGTGTAAGAGGAAAGAGAAAATGAGAGATTTCTTCTTCATTACATTTTTAAGAGAGAATTGAGTGTGATTGTTGATATACCTAAAATATATAGTATTTTTAAACACATTTTCTACACCTATTTTTGAGATATTATGCTTTAATGAAAGATATTTGTGTGTTTTTCTTTCAGGTACAAGTAAAAAAAGGTGAAAAATGTTAAAAAGTGTGAAAAAGGATCAAATTTGGAGAAAAAATATGAAAATTCTACAAAAGTGTTTCGGCGCCTAAGCGTCAGATCCGACACTTAAGCGTCGGTAGAATAGAGAAGTCCACGCCTAAGTGCCAGAGGACCCGCTCTTAAGCACCACAGGCAGTTATGTGACGGTTTACTTCATTTTGCCGAATTTTGAAGGAACATTTGAGGCACATATTGGCTAAGTTATGACCACTAGAAACAAAAATATGGTTAGAAGACTTATGAAGGAGGCATCCTTTGGAGAATTCATCTAATTTAGACACATTTTGAAAACTTACCAAGGCACCTCTTGGAAATTAATAAAAAAAGGAATTTGAGACTTTTAAAAGGGTCTTGAAAGTGTTTGGAAAGGGGGAGTTCTGAGAAGTTTTAGAGATAGTTTTGTAGAGATAGTTTTGGAAAGATTGATAGTTTTGGAAAGATTTTCAGGCACCACAAATTTACTTATTCCTTTTTGTTTTTAGTTTATTTTGAGAGTAAGAGTGTTGTAAAAGAGAAGAGATTCAAAGAAACATCAAGAGTTTGGTGGAGGATTTGAGATAAGTTTTTATCTTTTTGTTCTAGACTACTTTTGGTTTTAATGGAGAATTGTTGTTGGTTTGACAATGATTAACTTTATTTTTTCCATGAATTCTGAGTAGTTTTCTTTATCTTTCTCCTTAAAATTATAAGTAATTAAAGTATTGGATGGAAGTTGTGGAGAGTATTAGTCTTTAATGTTGGAAGAAGTTGTGTTGATTTAATTCCATGCACTTCATTTACTTCTTGATTTGGC